>NC_053164.1:163855979-163925979 GCF_016835505.1 Polypterus senegalus | reverse complement strand
ATATATATATATATATATACGTGTGTGTGTGTATATATATATATATATATATATATATACGTGTGTATATATGTATATATATATATATATATATATATATATATATATATATATATATATATATATATATACATATATGTATATACCGAGTATCAGAGGTGGTTAGTAACGAGTTACATTTACTTGAGTAACTTTTTTAAAAAAAAATTGTACTTCTGAGTAGTTTTACTTCACCATACTTTTTACTTTTACTTGAGTACATTTGTGAAGATTGTGTACATTTACTCTTACTCTGCTACATTGAGCACCATTCGAATCATTACCTTTTTTCCATTAGATAAAGTCTGACAGACAATTTTCAGTCTTATCTGTAGCGTATGCTGTCAAGTTGCGCACACGCCTTCCATTGCGTCTCCAGCTCTGACGCGAAGTTTTGGATGTTCCCCAAATCAATGCGCTGCAGCTTTGAGGACAGATGTTTCATTTTTCGCTTGAAAGCATGAACTGAGCTAATCATATTGACCATGGTTTTCTCTTTTCCTTGCAGCTGTAAATTAAGCTCATTCATCATGTTGGTCAGATCGGGAAAAAAATGCCAAGTCTAGCGCCATTGATCGTTATTAAGTTGCTTGTATTCTGCATGTTTAATGACAAGGTGAAACTCCTTTTTCTCTGGCCAGGGGTCTTGAAATCTCAGCAGGAGTTTCTCCCTAGCCATCTATGCCTCAATGAAGGTATTTTTTATCATCTGTCCATCTTGGAAGGACTTCTTATGCTTAATGATTGAGTGACTCGCCCGGAACGATACTTCAGTGTCTGCCTTTGCTTTTGAATTCAGCCTAGTGAAAAATTATGACTGTCCGATTCACTGCGATTTAAGTTCCCTCTCCTTTCTCTATCTCAGATCGCTATTCGAAAGAAAGTCAGTTTCATAGTTTTTATGAACAGTTCGAAAGTGCCTTTTCCACATTTTCCTTCTTTGAAATAACAATGATAGATTGACAGATCAGACAAAAGCATTTCGATTGTGAGAGAAAAAAAATCCTCTTCCAATTCCACATCCAGCCCATGAACAACACATTTTTTTAAATCCCTTCTTTAGTCGATATAAATTGGAAGGCTAACTAGATCACTTAGATACCCGTTGTTATGCAGTAGGTCGCGCATTTGATCGTGTGTTAGAAGAAAAGAAATCTCAGATTGGCCGCCCTGTATATCAATCAAGTGGGAAATGCCATAGGGAGGATATATAAACTAACGTTTAAAAATTTTTTTGAATGCAACGCGATCTGCCAGCACTTCCTATCCGATCTACCAGTTGATCGGGCACCCCTGCTCTAGAAGGTCTGCTAGCACGACACATAATCTCTTTAATTCATCCCACATTTATGCTAATATAGGTGTGTGTGTGGTGGTTAAACATCGGGAGCTGTGGTCTAAGACAGTCACTGTCTGTTGTCCTGTTTGGTATTGCAATCTTTTTCTTCTGTTTTTGCCTGGTAGCTGTGGGCGCTCTTGCTCACTCAGTGTGGGGAATGCGCAAAATGGCTAATAAACTTACTTGATTCAGTCTGCTTATGTTTGGTTTTAGCCATTTAGCCATTTCAGTGTGTAAAAAGGAATTTGAACTGTGGTTGGGTTGAACTTTACTCTGCTAGATAAAACCTATTTACAAGAACTCTTTCACTCACTCCTTTCTTGCTGGGCAGGCACAAAGTGGCAAATAAAGTAGCATGATTCAAGCCGGGTTCTATTTATTTACCATTTAAATTCACCATGCAAGAAGAGGAATAAAGTTTTAAAAAAAAAAAAGAGTAAGAACTGTGGAAGAGGTGAACAATATTCAGCTAGATATGACCTATTTATGCAATGCAGAGTAAGAGAATTCTTATTTTACATGCATGCCATTTGCCTTCACAGCAAGTGACAAGAAGTAATTGACCGTCTTACAAATATTGATTACTCCTTTACTGAGGTATTCTACATACTCTGAAAAAGTGGTACTAAAACAACACACAACTGTCGCTGCTCCAGAAAGACCTTATTTATGAAAAAACATGTTACAGCACAATTAGTCCTTTAGTTTAAAAACTCTCAATTTTCTTTTCTGAAAACTATAACATTGAACAATATACCTGTCAAAGTGCCTATAAGCCTGATAAGTAGCCCAACTGGAAACAACATCATCAGTGCTTAAAATGGTTAAAGCTGCATATGCTCACTGACCATGATAACTTAAAAAATAATAATAATAATTGCTTATTGTACTTCTCAAATTGTGTCCTGAAATGAAAAAGTTCTAACTCTGTTTTCTTAGTTTGAACATATCTCAGTCTTCTAAAGTATGCTTTCTCTCTACTTTTTTTGCTTGCTGCTTGACTGTAACCTACCTCACTGCTACTTCTTTCAATGTGTTACAACTGCCCGTAATGGAGTACTTACTAGTACTTACTTACTAGGCCATGCAAAATGGGGTGTACAAATGAGAAAGGGTGTCAAACCTTGGTTTATCATGGGTCTTTTAGATGTCATTTTTTTGTTACATTTTATATGATTCAGTTGTGCAAATTTGATTTATAGAATCCATGTGCAATTAGACAAGGAGCCCATGTTAAAACTTTGTTTTCTTCATAATGTACACTATGATTTGGAGTAAGGGTATGTTTTGGTAGAAACTTCAAAAAAAAAAGAACAAGTTTTCAGCCTCAAATTGATTAAACATTTAAATGATTTTGACTTGCAGCCCTAGTTATGAGATGACTGAATGTAAGATGTGACACTTCCCTATGGAGGTATTTTACATTCATATACAGCTTGTTTAACATTAAGATTTAACTTTTCTTTTTTGTAGGAATTAATGGACAGTTGATGCAATTGCTGCATTGCTTTTTATTTCAACTTTTTTTTTTTTTTTTTTTTTTTTTTTTAGCCTGAAATTGGAGGAGCTTTTAAGAATTTCAGGGGGTTCTCACAGATGTGTCCTGGAGAAAAAGTTAGTGGTTTTGGAAATGTGTCCAGTTTTAAAGGACTCCCAGGACTTTCCAATGGAAGCAGAGGTGCATTTGGTGCTACTGCTGCTTCTGATGTAAAGACAATATCTGGTGAGTATTAAATTAGCAAACCAATGTCGCTACTGTTTTGATATTATTTAAAATAAATATTCTTGCGCTATTTGTGCACACCTGTTTTATAGGGGAGTAAATAAATGAGAATAATGTTTTTTAAAGCGAAAAAGTCTGTTGTCATACTTGGCTGCTAGGAAAACAAAAATTAAACTCGAACAATGCATGTTATCAGTAACAACTTTTCAACTATTGTTAATAAAGGGTGAGTAAAGTTGTATCCTTTTACTAGTTGAGCTAGTGGATAGAAGCATGCTGATCTCTGATGTATATTTATTTCTATTCATGTCATCCTTAAAACATTACTGTTTTTGTGTTTGCCTACCACTCACTTTACAAATGTATAGTCTGTAGATAACATAAAAATGTAAACTAGATTTATATGAATTCCCTTATGCAATGCAAGGCTACTGAACTCAAAAATATTTAAAAACTGTATGGCTGTATTGCTATATTAGGTATTTAAATATGTATATCAAATGTGTACCATATCTTAAGCACCATAAGAGACAGTGCCATTTTATTCACACTCCCAATTATTTATATTAATTTCCTGTAGTAAACCAGTATCCTTTGGGTTTCTTTTATGGAGATCATTTAGTATGCCATGTTGGTTAGGCATGATTGTATAAATACTGTAACATACTTATAGTATTTATTATAAACATTTAAATATTTGGGTACCATCTAGAAATCTCTTTTTTGTATTGTATCATAGGTTTGCTAAAATCAGTACTCTAGGCACCATATTTCCTTAATATTTTTGCTGAATATTTTTAAATTCTGTCCTGCAGATGAATATACCTTTATTTAAATCTAGTTCTTGCATTATTTTGACTTTTGTCAAATTCTCTAAATAGTAGGTAGATAGATACTTTATTAATCCCAAGGTGAATATATATATACTCCAGCAGCAGCATGCTGATAAACAATATTAAATTAAAGAGTGATAAAAATGCAGGTATAACAGACAATAATTTTGTATAATATTAACGTTCCCCACCTGAGTGGAATTGAAGAGTCGCATAGTGTGGGGGAGGAACAATCTCCTCAGTCTGATTCTCCATGATTCAGCTCCCGTCGCTCTGCCATGGATGTCAAACTGTCCAGCTCCGTGCCTACAATTGAGCCTGCCTTCCTCACCAGTTTGTCCAGGCGTGAGGCGTCCCTCTTCTTTATGCTGCCTCCCCAGCACACCACCGCGTAGAAGAGGACGTTCGCCACAACCGTCTTATAGAACATCTGCAGCATCTTATTGCACATGTTGAAAGACGCCAGCCTTCTAAGGAAGTATAGTCGACTCTGTCCTGTCTTGCACAGAGCATCAGTATTGGCAGTCCAGTCCAATTTATCATCCAGCTGCACTCCCAGGTATTTATAGGTCTGCACACCGTTACCTCTGATGATCACGGGGCCCATGACGGGCCTGGTCCTCCCAAAATCCACCACCAGCTCCTTAGGTTTGCTGGTGTTCAGTTGTAGCTGGTTTGAGTCGCACCATTTAACAAAGTTCTTAATTAGGTTTCTGTACTCCTCCTCCTGCCCACTCCTAGTGCAGCCCATGATAGCAGTGTCGTTGGTGAACGTTTGCACGTGGCAGGACTCCGAGTTGTATTGGAAGTCCGATGTATATAGGCTGAACAGAACCGGAGAAAGTACGGTCCCCTGTGGCGCTCCTGTGTTGCTGACCACAATGTCAGACCTGCAATTCCTGAGAAGCACATACTGAGGTCTGTCTGTAAGAGAGTCCACGATCCATGCCACTGGGTATGAATCTACTCCTATCTCTGTCAGCTTGTCCCTAAGGAGCAGAGGTTGGATGGTATTGAAGGCACTAGAGAAGTCCAGAAACAATTCTTAAAGCACCACTGCCTCTGTCCAAGTGGGAGAGGGATCGGTATAGTATATAGATGATGGCATCCTCTGCTCCCACCTTCTCCTGGTATGCGAACTGCAGAGGGTCGAGGTCGTGGTGGACCTGTGGCCTCAGGTGGTGAAGCAGTAGCTGCTCCATGGTCTTCATCGCATGTGACGTCTGAGCGAGAGGCCGGAAGTCATTCAGCTCACTAGGATGTGATACCTTTGGGACTGGGGTGATGCAACATGTTTTTCAAAGCCTCGGGACTCTCCCCTGTTCCAGGCTTAGGTTGAAGATGCGCTGTAGTGGACTCCCCAGCTCCAACATACAGGACTTCAGCAGCCGTGGCGATACTCCATCTCAACCCACTGCTTTGCTAGCACAAAGTCTCCTCAGCTCTCTGCTTACCAGGGCTGCTGTAATTGTGGGTAGGGGGAATTCTCTTTTATGCTGGTATTAGCAGAAGGATGGGTGGAGGGTGCAGTAGTCCGAAGTGAGAGTGGGTTAGGGTGGTCAAACCTGTTAAAGAAGTTGTTCATCTGTTTTGCTTTCTCCACTTCTCTTTCGATGATGGCACCCCGCTTCGAGCTGCAGCCAGTGATGATCTTCATCCCATCCTACACTTCCTTCATGTTGTTATTCTGCAATTGTACTGCTCCTTCGCCACCCTGAGCTGGATTTGGAGTTCCTTCTGCACGCACCTGCCTTTAAAAGCCCCTTTCTTCTGGTTTAAAAGGCCCTTGATGTCACTTGTTCCATGGCTTGTTGTTAGCATAGTAGCGTACTGTTCTTACTGGAACCACAATGTCCATACAGAAGTTGATGTAGTCAGTAGTGCAGTCAACAACCTCAATGTTCTCACTATATGATCCCTGCAGGATATCCCAGTCCATAGTTCCAAAGCAGTCTCTCAGAACCTGCTCTGCCTCAGGGGACCACTTCCTGAATGAGTGTGTGGTTGTAGGTAGCTCCCTCACTCTTGGTTTGTAGTGAGGCTGAAACAGAACCAGGTTATAATCTGCTTTCCCAAGCGCAGGCAGCGAGGTGGCGCTGTATGTGTCTTTAACATATGTATACAGTAGGTCAATAGTCCTATTTCCCTGGGTGTTGCAACATACTGGGAGAAGGCAGGAAATGTTTTGTCCAGCGTCACATGGTTAAAGTCTCAATCGATTAGCATAAGCACCTCGAGGTGCTGCATTTGTAGTTTAGCAACAGCGGAATGGATGATGTTACCTGCTAACTCCACGTCTGCCCGAGGAGGGATGTAAACAATAAAAACAATGACTTGTCCAAACTCTCTGGGCAAGTAATAGGGACACTGAACATACGGCCAACATTTCGATGTCCCTGCGGCAAGTGGAGATTTTGACGTTTACATGTCCAGAGTTGCACCATCTTGTATTCACATAGAGAGCGAGTCCTCCTCCTTTTGCTTCCCGCAGGTATTTGCGTCTCTGTCCACTCTAACTGTGCTAAACTTAGGTAGCTCCACGTTAGCATCTGGAATGTTAGTTGTTAGCCACGTTTCACAAAAACACAACAAACTGCATTCTCTGTAGGTCCTGACATTTTTCACCAGTTCGTCAATCTTATTTGGTAGTGAGTTCACATTTCCCAAGATCACAAAAGGCACCGAAGGCTTGTATTGCCACTTTCTCACTAGCTAGCCTCTTAGGTTTTAGCTTAGCTCCGGCTCTGCTGCCACGATACAACCTTCTTACCTTGTTGGGTAAATATGGAACCACACCAGCATGGGCCTTTGTTCTCAGCGCTTGGAGTTGTTTACCTGAATAGATGAGTCTCGGTGTGTAAAAATCCATGTCCAAATAGTAAAAAGTGTCCAGGGAATGAGTCCACATAAAAGAAAGTGGTAGGAGTGATCAGTGAAATAGAGAAAAAGGTAGAAAGATAGTCATACACGGAGCTGCAGGAAAGGTGCCTGAATCATTATTAGTAGGTGCATTTTTGGTAAAAATGATATAATAATGACTAAATGAAATAGTTTAAAGTTAATGAGAAGAATATCAGGTTTTGTCTGTGATGAAATAGCCTACTTGCTACCAAAAGCTGGATTGACCATTCATGTATTGTTATAACAATGTATAGAGAGAAAATGTTGTTGATAAAAGAACTTTTAGTTATTTACCTTACAAACTGGAGATTTTTTTTAAAAGGTCAGACAAGCTTCGCTAAACCCAGCCAAGAATAGAATTTAGAGTATGGATGTGTACAAGAGTATGGTCAGATAGGAGTTTTTTTCTGCACATATTTAGTTATTGCCTGACACCCAATGAGAACTTAATTTTCAGCCTATTATTTAAAGCAACCATCCCAGCACAACACTGTCTCGAGGTCTAATTGTGCATGTGCTAGAAAAAATATTGTTCTTCATACTGCAGTAACAAGCTGGACATTTCAAATTAATCAAAACGTAATTTACAGACAGTACCTGTAAAGTTAGCCTGAAAGGGTTGCGGAATATTTTGGGCAAATTTTTTTTTCTGATTAGCTGATGTTTGGAACTTGCACCATAATTTATAAAATGACTTAGAACAGAAGATGCAAGTTTGCTTTTAAGTACAAATGACTAAGTTCTGTAAGTGTGTTTTCCCTTTTTATTACTGGAATGGCCTGGGTAACCTTCATTTCAGTACAATAAGTAATCACTGACTCTGATCAACTACTGATATGGACACTGTTTGTCCGTATTAGTCAATGTAGCAGGTTGAGATTAGAATTTTGTTGCATTTGTTATCTGGCGTTCCACATTTAACTTCTTGAGAACTCCTTATATCTGCTGGTGCTTTTTCATGGAGAACAGTAAAATAGTCATCTACTGTTTTAATTGCTGAAGACAATTTAATTTTCAACAAGATTTCTGTGAATTTTTTCTCAGTTTTATAAAATTCCCAAATTTGTCTTTAATGTGTAAAGCACACTGCAATATAGGACAGTGAGTGGCACTTCCGTTTCACAGTTCCAACATCCTGGGTAGGTTTGGCTAATCGAATCTTACTTTCTGATGGTGTCCAATCCAGGGGTGTTTCTCTCTCTTTGCACCCAGTACTGCCAGGGTAGGATTAGATTAAGCAGATTTGAAAATCTTATGATAAAATGAAATAGCTGATGTATTTAAATATCTTAATTTTTCAATATAGGCTTTTGTTGTGTAATGTAATTTTTTTTATTTTTGACAGGCCCTTTAAACTTCAATGGCCCATCCTCTTCCCAGCTTGTGACAAATGATGCCAGTTCCAAATCTAATGGAGTGACTCAATCTAGCTCAGTCCCTAACTCCTCTCAGAATAAAACCACCATCAATCAGGAGTATAATAAGCAACTTGCTGCTCTGAACCGCTGTGTACGGGACTGGATCACAAAGCACGTAAATGACAACCCACTATGCGATCTGAGCCCCATCTTTAAGGATTATGAGAAACACTTGGCTAGCATTGAACAAAAATATGGCAGTAACTTTGACAACACTGAGAGTAATACTAGCACAAGACAGTCTGAGCTAGCTGCTGCACAGGTGCCAGTTTTTTCTAAAGCCCAAGAGGCACCAGCATCCACGTTGTTTTCTGCAAGTGACCAAAAGGAAGGCGTCACCTCAAATATCAAAGCTGTAGCCCCTACTGTTTCCACAGCCAATGTCACTTTTCAGTTTGGAAAAAAGGTTGACAATGCTGTGCTAGGAACCCTTCCTGCCAGTAAACTAGCATCCAGTTTCACTTTCACCACTCAATGCAATACCATGACTTTGTTTGGAAGCCAGGCAACACCATCACCATCATCAGCTTCGGTTGTACCAGTTCCCAAAGTAGACAGTGACAATGGCAGTAGTGAAAAAGGTAGGTTTTTGTTTTTTTTTTGTAATCCTAAAACCCATGTAGTATTTTATGATTTTTTATTAATTCTAGTTACAGTATAGAGTTTTGAGCCTGTTTAAGTATTTTGTGAATTGTCAAATTTTTTAAATATCGAATTCTACATTTTTTGAAGGGTCTACATTAAATTCTGATTGGTTGCACATATGTTACCTTCCATGTCCAGATATAGTTTTCTCTGTGACAGTGGAGTTTATTGTTCAACAAGTGTAATCTTTTTATTTCTGTAATTTGTTTTTATAGTTATGTGAATATGGATAATATTTAGAAGACAGAAATATATAATTTCACGTTTCTGATTTTAAAATTGTGGGTCAGAAGACTTTTTTTGTGTGTGTTTACAATGTTGGAGCCTGATTAGGTAAGCTAATATCTTTTGATGCAGGAGTACCTTGACAATAGGGAGCTGGGACATTTTCTGTGGTTCCATGTGCAGGGCCTGGTTAAACTCACTATGTATGCCATTAGTTGTTAATTGAAGGTAATTCTCAAATTTATAAAATAAGGGTATACAGTAATCCCTCCTCGATCAGCGGGTTTTTCCAGACCCCCCCGCGATAGGTGAAAATCCGCGAAGTAGAAACCATATGTTTGTATGGTTATTTTTATATATTTTAAGCCCTTATAAACTCTCCCACACTGTTAACATTATTAGAGCCCTCTAGACATGAAATAACACCCTTTAGTCAAACGTTTAAACTGTGCTTCATTACAAGACAGGGATGGCAGTTCTTTCTCACAATTAAAAGAATGCAAACATATCTTATCTTCAAAGGAGCACCGTGAAGATCAGATAATGTCAGAGAGAGCGCTCGCTAAGAAAAGCAAACAATCAAAAAATCAATACGTGCTTTTAAGTATATAGAAGCACCGTGATAAAGCGGCATTTTGTAGAGGAGCGTCCTATCTTCTAGGTAAACAGCCACTGTGTAAACAGCCCCCTCTGCTCACACCCCCTCCGTCAGGCAGAGAGAGTGAGACAGAGAGAAGCAAACAAAACAAGCGCCACGTGGGAAGCATATCTTATAGCATTGAAGAGTTTTAGTTAATATGTAATACATGTTCTGATTGGGTAGCTTCTAAGCCATCCGCCAATAGCGTCCCTTGTATGAAATCAACTGGGCAATCACACTGAGAAAGCATGTAACCTAAATTAAAAGACCCATTGTCCGCAGAAAGCGGCGAACCAGCGAAAAATCCATGATATATATTTAGATATGCTTACATTTAAAATCCGCGATGGAGTGAAACCGCGAAAGTCGAAGCTCGATATAGCGAGGGATTACTGTATCTCATGCATAAAATGAATGCCACTTTTGAAGTCATATCTGTTTACATGCCATATAAGCCTGCCAAATAATACTTAGTACCTTAGCAGCAACTAAAACTATTTATTAGCAAATTCACAGTGTTCAAAATCTAAACTCCCATTTCTGCAAACTAGTTGTAATCATTAATTGTCACACATGGATGTCCCTGGGACTGGCTTAAGTATAGCAGTACTAATTACAACAGCAGAGTCTGCAGAACACTACATCTACTGAGTTCTGGATGAATCCATACAAATAAAGCAAAACCAAATGGGTGCTCTCTGTCATGCTATATGTGAAGGAGAGCAATACAGTGGGAGGGAGAAATAACTTGATAGCAATCGATGGAAAATGTGAAGGCAAGAATTTGGTGTAGAACTGAGAGATTTGAGTTAAAGCTACACTCCAGCTTCTCAGTTTATGGTTCATCCTAATCCTCTATTTGTAATTTAAGCCAATATGCAGTACTAGTGAAAAATGTGGGGTCACTCAGAACTTTATATGTTTTTGATGTTTTAAAAATATAGCCAAGGCTTACTGCTTGGAACATGGGTGGGCAGATTCAGTCCTGGAGGGCTGCAGTGGTTGCAGGCTTTTGTTCCAACCCAGTTGCTTAATTAAAAACCAAGCCTTCTCAATTACCTAATTTCATAGCTTGCTAGTGCTTTAACTCTGCCATGTCAAGTCATTCTCATATCCTAGATTTTCTTTTCCTTTCTAAGGATATCATCCAAATGATTTGAAGTCTAAAACAGATGAGTTATTCTCAGCGCTTCACTTTAGTCTCTTCACTTTCCTTCCAAGTATTTAATTAAACCCAATAGTGCATGATAAATACAAGTGTAGATGGAAACAAGCTAAATGGAGAAATGCTGGTTTCTATTGTCATTTGCAACATATTGCTAATGAGGATGCAATTGAAAACCAAGACTACAGCTGTTTAAGACTAAAATAAGCAATAAAGAGTTCAAAATCTTAATGAGCAAGACAACTAAAGTGAAGCAGAAGTGTTACTTGAGCAATAAGGGCTTCTTATTAAGCAATTGGGTTGGAACAAAAACCTGCGGCCCTCCAGGACTGAATCTGCCCACCTGACTGTTTTGTAATTCACTTTTCACATATGGCTGTGAAGTCCAAATTTTTACCATCAATTCCTTCAGTGTCCTAATAGTAACACCCCCTTGCTTGTCCTTAATTAGTCATGTGTTAATAGAGAGGCCTTTTTTTTTTCTTTATTAATTTTATTGCAATCCATACAAAGCAATATAGTTTTTACAAAAAGAAAAATTGACTTAAGGACAGATCGATCCCCACCCCTGAGAGAGAGAGAGCAAACCAAACGGCGTGAAATTTAAGGCTTGTAAACATACCTAAATTAATTATCTGTGTTTTATGAGCTTATTTTAAATTATTACTGATTAGATCCTGCCATGTTTTGGATAAAAGTCTGTATGGATCCTCTGAGTATTTGATTTTTTTCCAATTTCAAATAGTATAACACATCGGTTTCCCACTGACTTAAAAGAGGGGAGTTTGGGTTCTTCCAGTTTATCAGAATAAGTCTGCGTGCCAAAAGTGTAGTGAATGCAGTCACAATTTGTTTGTCTTTCTCTACTTTAAACCCCTCTGGAAGAACCCCAAACACAGCTGTTAATGGGTTAGGAGGGATTGTGAGTCTAAGACTGTCTGAAAGGTAATTACAAATTTTTGTCCAGAATGATGTTAATTTGGTGCAGGACCAAAACATGAGTCTGGGACTTGGTTGCAGCGTTCCCAGGTTGGATCATGCCCTGGAAACATTTTGGAGAGTTTTAGTCGAGACAGATGTGCTCGATATATAATTTTGAGTTGTATAATTGTATGCTTTGCGCATATGGAGCTCAAGTGAATTCTCTGCATTGCTACTTTCCACTCCTTTTCTGATATATTAATTGAGAGATCTTTTTCCCAGTGTCCTCTTGGATCTTTGAAAGGGAGGGATTGTAAAATGATCTATACTAATAAAAGGCAAAGCACTCACTCACTCACTCACTCACTCACTCATTCTCCAACTTCCCGTGTAGGTAGAAGGCTGAAATTTGGCAGGCTCATTCCTTACAGCTTACTTACAAAAGTTGGGCAGGTTTCATTTCGAAATTCTACGCCTAATGGTCATAACTGGAAGGTATTTTTCTCCATTAACTGTAATGGAGTTGAGCTGGAATGACGTGGGGCGGAGTTTCGTGTGACATCATCACGCCTCCCATGTAATCACGTGAACTGACTGTCAACGCAGTGCGTAGAAAACCAGGAAGACCTCCAAAAAGCGCTTAAGAAAACATGCATTATATAATTGAGAAGGCAGCGAAACAATAAGAAGCGAGCGAGTGACATATACTACCATATTCATGAGTGATGCTACCTCGGAAAGAAAGCAAGGTGTAAACCTAAACTTTAAATTAAGTTCATAGACAGGCTACCGCTGGCGTTTCACATGCCCACAGGTAATGCCGGATACAAGTTTAATGAGAGGACACAGGATATAAGCGAGAGTTTTGATCACTTTGTAACTAAGTTAAAATTGTAGGTGAAGGGGTGTGCTTATGCAAATTCGAGAGACTGTGTTTGTGGGGATTGACAGTTAAAGGCGGGTGGGGAGTCACGTCATCATATCCCTCCCATTCATCTAATTTCGCTCTGAGCTGAGCTCATGCTAACGCCGTCTTCCAAGCAACTTGTCAGACTGCCACCAAATACTCACAGAAAAATCCACAAGTTAATACACACGCTGTCTCTAGAGTTTCTACACACTGAATCCTCCAGGCACTACTTACAAAGGTCACATTGACAATCGTGTTACGTTATTTTTAAAAACTTTCCTTTTCTTAGCATAAGCACAGCTGAGAAGCTTCGATGCATGTGCTCCATAACGCGTTAAAAATAATGCATTTAATCACACTTTGCATTACAAGCAGATTATATTGATCAGCGCATCCCGATTCATTTTACCCTCGCACCACCTTAGTTTGAGAAGAAGTATGAAAAATATGAGGTTAACACAGAAAAACAGATCACCAATTCAAGCTTTATAAATAATCGATTCGCCATCAATAATTGTTTTGGTAAAGCCATCCTCCTTCCATTTTATAATTTTTCCGCCACTAGCCATGATTAAATGAACGGTAAAAAGTAAGAGCAAAGCGAGGGTGACTTATTTAGGCAGGCATATATATGACAGCAACACTCATGACAATGTCAATCATGAATACGTTATTATTAAAATGTTTCCTTTTCTTTTCATTACTTCTTTAACACACTACTTCTCGCTGCGAGGCGCGGGTATTTTGATATATATATATATATATATATATCATATAATATATGAATGACCTCCAAAGATCGCTGAGACTTTTGATATCATGAACGAGTCTGCAAAAACTGTGGTCTCCTGCCCAGCAAAAGTCGAGCAGCCAGCCCGCGTGCATAGCTGTGCCGGCCTTTGAGACGCTGACTGCGCTTCTGCCTTAAGTCAAAGTGAGCACTTTTAATTTTTTTCATCCTCCCCCTGCGCTATAGCCCAGACAAGTGCAAACACGGGACCCCTTTTCTACACCACGGCAAAATAACATTAAGGCGATTCACACTTTCTTTTGCACGTATACGATTATGAGGACCAAGCTTGTGTACATTCTTCTATTTGTGTCCAGGTTCTTATCGCCTGAATATTTGCTGCCCAGTATAAAACTGGAAGTTGAGTAGAGCCATGCCTCCTTCTGCCTTTTGTCTTTGTAGGGTCACTCTTTTGATGCATGGGTGTTTTGAATTCCAAATTAATAAGGTTAATGTTGAATTTAATTGCCTAAAGAATGATTTATTAATGTATATTGGAATGTTTTAAAATAAAAAAGGAGCTTAGGAAGAATATTCATCTTAACAGTGTTAATTCTTCCAGCTAGTGTGAGATGAAGGGTTGACCATCTGTGCAAGTCTTGTTTAATTTTTTCCATGCAGACGGCAAAATTTTGTTGATATAGAGCTTTATGTTTACTTGTGATGTTTACCCCTAGGTATTTAAACTGTTCTGCAATGATAAAAGGTAGGGTATCTAATCTAATATTATACGTTTGAGAATTCACTGAAAAGAGTACACTTTTATTCAGATTAATTCTGAGACCAGAGATCTTTTGAAATTCTGTGAATGCTGCTAAGACTGCAGGCACAGAATTTTCTGGGTCCGATATATACAGTACCATATCATCTGCATATAATGAAATTTTCTGTTCCAGTCCTTCTCTGCTAATCCTCTTTATCTGATCAGTATTTCGACAATGTATTGCCAGTGGTTCAGTGGCAATTGCACACAGCAGCGGTGACAAGGCTTGTGACATTCCTTGTCTAGTACCACGTTCTAGTTTAAAGTAGTCTGAGCAAATGTTTTTGATGCAAACTGAAGCTTCTGGGTTAGTATACAGTAATTTGCGGTCCACCCCGAGCGCCAAGTATTTAGGGGCATCCAAACTACGGTAGTTTCCTTTTTTTTTTTTGTTCCTTGAGGAGGTGTAAAAAAAAATTTCTTTCAGCTATGGGGCGTCAAATTTTTCACCCCCCGGGCAACATGATCTCCAGCTACGCTACTGATATATAGATATTGATTTAATACACAAATTTTACAATAAATTTTCATTTTTTATTATAAGTATACATACATAAAAACTATACTATATTTACTTTTATGCAATCTTAATAATTATTATATAACATAATGACTGATTTTTGTGATACCTGCGCTTGTTTCAATGAACACAAAAGTTTTATATTCGGCTCAATATTTGACAGCGCAACCCAAAGTTCTTGGTCAAGATCTTTTAAGCATGACCGCTTATCATTTTTAATTAACACAAGTGTTGAAAAACTTTGCTCACATAAATATGTCGTCGAAAATGGAAGTAGTGTTAGGATGGCCTTGTCAGAAATGTGAGGATATTCTTTCTTAACGGAAATCCAGAAAACATCTAAAGGAACTTCGGCGAAATTAAGTTTTAACGTCCCGTCATTACTTAATTCTATAAATTCCTCTCGAATTTGCAGTGACAGTGCTTCCGTAGAATCTATTGCATTGGTTGCAAAAGAATTTCGAGTCCAATCGTATTGTTCCGTATTAATAGAATAAAAATAGTGATCAAATTTCTGCAGAAGCATACTTAAATGTTGTTGGGTCAAATCCACAATTAATTGCTTGTTTTCAATCGTACTATGGTTGGTCCTTTGGTACATTTCTAAACATCCTTTTTGCAACTCTTCCTGCCAAAGTTCGAGTTTTTTTTTTTTTTTGAACCCCTGTAATTTATCGGAGCATGTCAATATATTCTCATTCCGTCCTTGCATTTTTTTTATTAATTTAATTCAGATGCTCAAACATCGAGGCGCTGGTATAGTTCGGGCATATTTTGATATAAAAGAAACTCACGCACCTCATAGCGAAGCTCAAACAATCTAGCCAAAACTTTGCCTCGGGATAGCCAACGAACCTCAGTATAAAACAATAAGGATTCATATTCGGCTCCCATTTCTGCTCATTCGTGTTCAAAAGTTCCTCTGGCAAATTCTTGACCATCAATGCTTCTCGATGTATGCAGCAGTGTGTAATTTGTATTATCGATTTTTTTTTTTTGTTGTTTTTTACACAAGAGACAAAACCTTTTTTACTACCCGTCATTGCCGCAGCGCCATCCGTGCAAATAGCAATGCAATTGCTCCATTGAATATTATATATTTTGAAGAAATCATCGGTTACTCTGAAAATTTCTTCACCGGTAGTTCGCGCTGGAACCTCCTTACAAAATAAATAATAATCTTTTAATAAAGCCCTCGTCAACGAAATGTACAATAGCTATCAGTAGGGCTTTATTTTAAATATCGGTTGATTCGTCGCTTTGAAGCGCAAATTTTTCAGCCAATATCAGTTTTCTAATCAGTGTTCCTAAAATATCGCTTGACGTGTCCTGAATACGTCTTTTAACAGTATCGGCAGACAACGAAACTTTATTCACTTCCTTAGCTTCATTGGGCCCAAACATAAGTCGAACAATTTCCATGCATGCTGGTTTAATAAGTGTTTTGCCGATAGTATGTGGTCTTTTCTGATGTGCAATTAATTTTGCAACATGGTAGCTAGCTTCTAAGGCCTTTATAGAAACCGTAACGGCCGATTTCATAAATTGCTTCTGTTTTTGTTGTAAGCGCCTCTGAAAATATTGTTTGTCTTTTTCGGCGTAACTGGGATGGTTTGAATTTAGATGGCGATTTAGTTTACTGGGTACCATTGCCTCGTTTGATAGCTGATCGCCGCAAATGATGCATTGTGGCTTTGGAGCCGTTTCGTCACCACACCATGAGAATCCATATTGAATGTAGTCTTCGTTGTACTTCCTTTTCACAATCTTCTTTGTTTTTTTTTGCAGCACTTGTGCTGGGTTCTTTATCATCTGTACGTGAAGACGAATTTTTTCCACGTAAAAATGTATCCATATTTAAAGGGGTATAAAACTAAATATGAATCACACGAAGAACGTTAACCATACACAATTCAGCAACACAACTAATAGTAAGGAATGATAACTACTGTCGCAAGACGAGTGAATCTGACGTAGCACGACTAATCACGTCGGCTTGAATTGAATCTAGGTGAGGTCACGGAGCGCTCTGCCTATCACAGCATACTACGCAGTTGTCTGGTGACTACGTAGGGCCTACGTCGTAGGCGACAGGCACCAGGCGATGGGATTTATTATTTCAGAGAAATAACACATAAAATTATGAAAGCTTTAAAAGGCTATTTACGTGAATATTTCATTGCACGTATTCTCGTTATTGTGTTTCTAAGGAGGACTATTGAAATATTATTTAGTTAGAAACTTGTCTTATTTGACCGCGTCACACTTGTGTCGGCTCAAGGCACACCGGTTGCGGAGCACTGGTCTATATGATGCACATTGTAATAAGTCCTTATTTTGTTTTGGAAAAACGGTGATTAGTGCTTGGCGAAAGGTTTGAGGAAGAGATTGGTTATCTGTGGCTTCTGTAAATGTTGCTAATAGGAGGGGAGCTAGCTGAACAGAGAATTTCTTGTAAAATTCTGCAGGGTACCCATCAGGGCCTGCTGCTTTACTGCCTTGGAGTGACTTTATAGCATCTAGTAATTCTGATAACGCCAGAGGTTTATCAAGTTCCTCTGCAGTAAAAGTGTCTATTTGTGGTATCTGTAATGTATCCAGAAATGCATTTGATTGTGTACTGTCTTTTTTAAACTCAGTAGTATATAGGGATTTATAGTAGTCTCTGAAAGTGCGCATTATATTTTTGTGTTCGACAATTTTATCTCCGTTCGCGTTGGTGATTACCGAGATTGCGTTGCGCACTTCTTGCTTGTGAATTTGTTGAACTAAAAGCTTATTAGCTTTCTCTCCATGTTCATAGTAATGATGTCTGGATTTATAGATTAGTTGTTCAGTTTCTTCAGTTGTCAAGAGGTTTAATTCTGAATGTAGAGAATGCCTTCTCCTATGTA
Source organism: Polypterus senegalus (assembly GCF_016835505.1). Lineage (NCBI taxonomy): Eukaryota > Metazoa > Chordata > Cladistia > Polypteriformes > Polypteridae > Polypterus > Polypterus senegalus. Next base: position 163,908,253 of record NC_053164.1, on the reverse strand, counting down.
GAGTCTTGCTTGGTAGTCTGGCGTGTTCTCCATCTATTTTAGTCATTTTGCTTTTTATTTCTGCTACTTTCTTGGCTTCGGATTTATTTCTGTGGGAAAGATATGAGATAATCTGTCCTCTTAAGAAGGCCTTGAGAGTTTCCCAGAGTATTCCTGCAGAGATCTCGGGGGATGTATTTGTCTATAGAAAGAATTTGATTTGTTTGGATATAAATTCAGTACAATTCTCGTCAGCTAATAGAAGCGGGTTGAGGCGCCATCTGTGGGGTGAGTGTATGGGGCTTAGTAATTTTAGCTCCAAGACCAGAAATAACAATAGCATCTTATCTGCAAGATTTAATCATAGACAAGAAGTTTTTGTCTATAAAAAAAGTAATCAATCCTTGAGTAGCAATGATGTACTGGTGAGTAGAAAGAATATGTTCTTGAAGTTGGGTTTAAAAACCTCCAAGGGTCTGATAAGTTCTGATCAGTTATAAACTTTGTAATTATCTTTGCGATGTTAGATGCCGTTCCCCCTGTGGAAGAAGTCCTATCTTAAAGTGGATTTAGAACACCATTAAAGTCCCCAGCCATTATAACTTTGAGTGTTCAGATTGGGAATGGACGCAAATAAATTTTGTGTAAATTCCTTATGCATAAACATTTATCAAGATCATTTTACAGTTAGATAAGTCTCCCATGACCATTACATATCTCCCTTCAAGATCCAATACTACATCTATGTATGAGAATTCCCACACCTCTAGTTTTTTTTTGTAAAACTAGAATGGAACATTTGGCCAGTCCAGTCTTTTTGCAGCCGGAACTGATCCTTGCTTAGTAAGTGGGTCTCCTTTAAAAATGCTTTTTTAGCGGTTAGACCTGTTAGGTCAGAGAGTACTTTCTTTCTCTTTAATTCTCTTTAACCCCTTAACATTCGGGGTCATTTTTGCTAAATCGCTTGTAATTCGACCTCTCCAAATTAGAATCATTGCTGTTATTGAACTATCTGGAGTATAAACACATGTTTGGTCTCTTTGTAAAGGTAACATTCTCTAGTTTCACCCTTAGTAGTCAGAATAACTGTAGGTGTGACTGATCAAAAGTTATGCACATTAGAACTCACAAAAAAAACGAATTTTTTTGTTCTCTGTTTTTTATGAAAATAAAGGAAAATAAAGCTGCAGTAGGTAGGTGAGGACAGAAACACACAATGTACCAACAGAATAACTTGTTGACTACTCACATTTCAAATTTGAAAAGAATACCTGTAAAATGACATTTTTACACCAGTTTTATGTGGGCATGCCCAGGGGCTTTTAGAGGGACCATTATCCACATTTTGGAACATATGGAAAAGTGTAATAACTTTTGAATGCTTCAACCCACATATATCAATGAGGGCTCTACTGAAAGCTTACACCTAAAGGAATCTATATCTACACACAGTGTCACTCTATTAGTTATAAAAATAATAAAAACAATAAAAAATACACATTTCTATGTAAAAATAGTCAATACAAGTTATGGGCCAAAAATATATTTATATTTTTATTTTTACTTTTTTTTTATAAAATGCACACAAACTATATATATTTCTTTTACAAACTGTTACAACACAGCTCAGCGTTTTCCATGTGCCACTTGATGGCAGCAATCACTAGCAAGCAGAAAGCACAAGGCGTGGCACGTCGCTCTCTGCCATTACATGTCCCCTGTGCGGTTGAATACTTTCGCAACGCATACATGCATCTATTATTTAATCAGCGTTTATTTACGTTTAAACTTCTACTTTTATTCATATTTAAAATGCGAAAAACTTGGCGAAATCACAATAAACAACCACGCACCAACTCTGCAGACTGGCACAAATGCCACCTTCACGAGCTCGATTGTTTTTTACAAGTTAGTATGGCAAGTTACATATCAAAATGCTCGGCTGCTCATTGGCTGTAAGTTTTGAGTGTCAGTCACAGTGTCCAATCAAACTGGTAGATTCTACCAGAGTTTGAAGCAGACGTCATCATCTAAAGCTTTCTGTGACACTGGTTGGCTATACGAGGTGCCAGTCAACCCCAGACCCATCGTAATTGGCCAACTTAGGTGTCTTTCGAAAGCTAACACTTCCGTGTTTCATGCGGTAGCATGGTTATCGCCGACAGAAACAAATTACGTCTAATATGAGCAATATAAGTGAAAAAAAATTACTTAGGTGGTCTCAAGTTATGAAGCATTTTCTGGAGTTTTTGTCCCTTTGAGAATATATCGTGTGTTTTGGACCTAAATCGTTTTACTGGATTATATTCGCTGGAGCCTTACGGACACAATGGGATCAATACTGCTCGGAAATATTGATGTTTGACTTGTTGGGGGTCTTCAAAGGTAGGCACAGTCAACTCTTAAAAGTATGTACTTCTCTGTAAAAAAGGCTTTAGTGTCAGTGCTGTGGTTGTTGTGTGTCAAAATGGTTTATATCATCGGAAAGACGAGACTTTGAAGTTTCATTTGATGTATAGGGTGTCGAGATGCATGGCAGATGGGCATGCACACATTACTGTAACGCTTTTGAACGCTGTTTGTCCGGGACCGGGGGCGTGCTGTTATTCAGGCCTTTAACATTCCAGCTCACGAAATTAACTGGCCCATCATGGAGACATTGATTCTGAGTTTTATAGATAGATAGATAGATAGATAGATACTTTATTAATCCCAAGGGGAAATTCACAAAATTTTTGATGTCATTTTATGGCCTTAACTGGAAGTGAGACAGCTTCGGTCTTAATTTCCTATTTCCCCTAGAGTTGTTGTTATGCAGCTTATCTCACTTAAGTTAGAAGGTACTGGCATTCCTAAAGTTTAGTTCTGGGCTCAAAAATGGCCAGAATGAAACAGCTTTCTCAACAAACATGTCAGTGTATTGGCTTTTTGCAGAAGGAAGGTTATTGCATGTGACACATTGCCAAGTGACTGAAAATTTCATGCAAAGGTGTCTCTTACTGTCTTGACAGAAGAGGGAAAACTGGATCTAATCAGGATAGAGATACAGTGCATCCGGAAAGTATTCACAGCACATCACTTTTTCCACATTTTGTTATGTTACAGCCTTATTCCAAAATGGATTAAATTCATGCTTTTCCTCAGAATTCTACACACAACACTCCATAATGACAACGTGAAAAAAGTTTACTTGAGGTTTTTGCAAATTTATTAAGAATGAAAAAACTGAGAAATCACATGTACAGAAGTATTCACAGCCTTTGCTCAATAGGTTGTCGATGCACCTTTGGCAGCAATTACAGCCTCAAGTCTTTTTGAATATGATGCCACAAGCTTGGCACATTTATCCTTGGCCAGTTTCGCCCATTCCTCTTTGCAGCAGCTCTCAAGCTCCATCAGGTTGGATGTGAAGCGTCGGTGCACAGCCATTTTAAGATCTCTCTAGAGATGTTCAGTCGGATTCAAGTCTGGGCTCTGGCTGGGCCACTCAAGGACATTCACAGAGTTGTCCTGAAGCCACTCCTTTGATATCTTGGCTGTGTGCTTAGGGTTGTTGTCCTGCTGAAAGATGAACCGTCGCCCCAGTCTGAGGTCAAGAGCGCTCTGGAGCAGGTTTTCTTCCAGGATATGTCTGTACATTGCTGCAGTCTTCTTTCCCTTTATCCTGACTAGTCTTCCAGTTCCTGCCACTGAAAAACATCCCCACAGCATGATGCTGCCACAACCATGCTTCACTGTAGGGATGGTATTGGCCTGGTGATGAGCGGTGCCTAGTTTCCTCCAAATGTGACGCCTGGCATTCACACCAGAGAGTTCAAATCTCTGTCTCATCAGACCAGAGAATTTTATTTCTCATGGTCTGAGAGTCCTTCAGGTGCCTTTTGGCAAAATCCAAGAGGGCTGCCATGTGCCTCTTACTAACGTGTGGCTTCCATCTGGCCAATGTACCATACAGGCCTGATTGGTGGATTGCTGCAGAGATGGTTGTCCTTCTGGAAGGTTCTCCTCTCTCCACAGAGGAACTCTGGAGTTCTGACATAGTGACCATCGGGTTCTTGGTCACCTCCCTGACTAAGGCCCTTCTCCCCCGATCGCTCAGTTTAGATGGCCGGCCATCTCTAGGAAGAGTCCTGGTAGTTTCGAACCACTTACGGATGATGGAGGCCACTGTGCTCATTGGGACCTGCAAAGCAGCAGAAATTTTTCTGTAACCTTCCCCAGATTTGTGCCTTGAGACAATCCTGTCTTGGAGGTCTACAGACAATTCTTTTGACTTCATGCTTGATTTGTGCTCTGACATGAACTGTCAACTTTGGGACCTTTACCACAGATGGACTCCAATTAAGCTGCAGAAACATCTCAAGGATGATCAGGGGAAACAGGATGCACCTGAGCTCAATTTTGAGCTTCATAGCAAAGGCTGTGAATACTTACGAGGTGTGGCAGAAAAGTAATGAGACTGATTTTTTATTTACCAAAGTTTTTATTTTTTTCAAACATCAATGTTATCCCCTTCAAAGTAGTTCCCTTGGGCAGCTACACACCGATGGAGACGTTGTTCCCACTGTTGGTAGCAGCGCTGGAAGTCTTCAACCGGTATGGTCTTCAGCATGTCCGTTACACTCTTTTGGATGTTTTCTAAAGTCCCGAAATGACGTCCTTTGAGGACATTTTTCAGTTTAGGAAAAAGTCACACGGACTGAAGTCAGGTGAATAAGGGGGCTGGGGAACCACAGGAATGCCTTTTGAGGTCAAAAATTCTGTTATGGAGAGGGCAGTTTTTCTGCACCATTTTGGCACAGACCTTTCGCATATGCAAATGTTCAGTCAAAATTTGATGAACGGTAATTCTGTTCAAATTTAATTGTTCACTCAACATTCTTAATGTTAAACGACGGTCTGATCTCACAAGAGTGTTCACATGTTCGATGTTTTCGTTGGTTTTCGAAGTTGAAGTCCTCCCTGAACGGTGTTCATCTTCAACGTGTTTTCTGCCTTCCAAAAATGATTTGTGCCAGCGAAAAACTTGAGCTCGGGATAAAGAATGTTCCCCATAGGCCTGTTTTAACTTTTCAAACGTCACACTTGCCGTTTAATGGCACAACGTTGCTCCAAATTCCGCTGTTCCATTTTGCGCGACGCACAACCAAAAACACAACTTCGCTAATAGCAGTCACAAAAATGATGTAGTTAACGGAAGGAGTTGAAACTCGCAATGAGCTATGGGAGGGTACTGATACACGTGCTCTATCAAGGACAACAGCGCAGTGTTGCCAGTCTCATTACTTTTCTGCCACACCTCGTATGTACACGTGCTTTCTCAATTTTTTTATTTTTAATAAATTTGCAAAAATCTCGAACTTTTTTCATGTTGTCATTATGGGGTGTTGTGTATAGAATTCTGAGGAAAAAAATTATTTAATCCATTTTGAAATAAGGCTGTAACATAACAAAATGTGGAAAAGGTGATGTGCTGTGAATACTTTCCGGATGCACTATAGGAAGATGGGTATCCAGACAAAAAAGCTGTGAATTTCTGGGTGACCCCAAACTTTTGATAGTTTTGAAAGTTTAAAAGAAAAATATACTTATTTGAATTAGAATAAGTGGAATTAGAAATTATAACACATTATATTATAATTTACATTTAGAGTCAGTACATTTTTAACAACTCTGATACCAATAACCCAATAATTGGCCATGGACCCATGCATTTTTTTTCTGTCTGATTTTGTGAATTCGATTGTGAAGGTAATGAGAGTAACAGTGGGATATGTGACATTTTACTTTTTTTTTTTTATGCCATTAAAGTCACTTCACTAACACCCTAATAGAATTTAATACATTTTCTCTCATTTAGACAAATGTAGCCTTATAAATGGATATCTGTGAAACAGTTACACGTAACTTTTGCTTTAATTTTAATCACATCCAGTATATAAGGACAAAACAAATACTCTACTTGTACCCTCCCCACCATCTTGGTTATTTATGGTCACAACATTTTTGAGTTTTTTCTAGTTAATTTGTACCATAGGTGTTCTTTTAAACTTATGAAAAGAATGTGTTTTGGTAACTGGCTGGATGCTGTCCGAATCAATTATCATCATCTATACTAATAAAAGGCAAAGCCCTCACTGACTCACTCACTCATCACTAATTCTCCAACTTCCTGTGTAGGTAGAAGGCAGAGATTTGGCAGGCTTATTCCTTACAGCTTACTTACAAAAGTTAAGCCGGTTTCATTTCGAAATTCTACACATAACGGTCGACAACGTCCGCCATGTTGAACTTTCTTATTTATGGCCCCATCTTCATGAAATTTGGTAGGTGGCTTCTCTGCGTTAACCGAAACCGATGTACGTACTTATTTCGGTGGTATGATGTCACTGTCGGCCGCCATATTGAACTTTTCAACGGTCTTTGTTACTTATGGGCCCATCTTCAAGAAAATTGGTACGTAGGTTCCCAGCGCTAACTGAATCCTACTTGCGTACATATATATGTCCATAGCCTGCAGCTTGGTCACCGTGTGAAGCGGCGTTGGCCTCAACACGTTGTTGGCTGCCTGCCTATATAAGGCTGTCCGTCGCTCCGGTCTCTACATTCCTTGCTTCGCCACGGGATTCACTTCTCCCTGCTGGTAACTACAGCCTTTTTATTTAATCCACGGTTTCTCTGCTGTTTTATTGTTCGTTTATTATGATTATAGTTATTGTGTAGGTATTTTAGACTTACTTTACATTGTTCAGGTACCCATTTCCTTTATCATTCCAACCGTACCCCCATTAACATGTCTATCGAGGTGATCACCATCGATCAAAGAACTGTCACTTACCAAGTGGTTTCCATGCCCGGAGATGGCACCTACCTTTTCCATTCTCTTTGTTACATATTGCATGGCCATATCAGGCTCACTCTTGATATCTCGAGGAACATTGTGTCTTATGTATTAAATGACTGGGACAGGTTCAAGGTGTGGACTGATGATGGTACAGGAGATGATTATACTACACTGGAGCACTAGAAGAGTGAAATGCTTAAGCCCTTCACCTATGGTTCTGCATGTGAGTTGATGGCTGCCGCTGAATTGTTCGGTTGTCGCTTTCTAGTGTACCGAAATGGCCAAATATTTTACACCTTTCGACAACCGCCAATGCCTCTTAAATAAACATCTTAGATTCACAGGTGACGATTTCAGTAGTGGACACTTTGATGTTTATGAAAGTTTAAACTCTCAAAAGCTGGATGTGAAGTTATCGATGAAACCGGTTGTATGCTTACAACGCTTGACAGATGCTGAATGTCACTTCAACACACAAGTCTTGCAAATACTGTCGTAATTGAAACAAACCATGAAACTCAAACCGATTATGACAGCAGTAATACAAGCTGTGAGATTTGAAACAAGATTACTGTTCACATGGCCAACTGTACGTTGCATTCTGAAGAGTAAGGGCCAAACTCGCAATGTGGTATACAAAGAGATCCTTAACAAATAATTATTGGTATATTTTCCCTCAGTTTAGAAAGGTTTAATTTTCTTCTTAATAAAAATTTCACGGCAGTACTTCGCCGCTGCGAAGCGTGGGTATTTTGCTAGTTTTAAATATTTGTTTAATCTATGAGGCTTGTCCCTTCCAGTAGCAGTTCTTGATATTTTCTTGACCTGTGTTGCCATTACAATATAGCGGAATGTGTAACCTGCTGAAAAATCAAAGCAAGACAAACAGAATACATAGCTTGCAGTACTGATGTATACTTATGAGGGCTCATTTATACTTCACGCTCCGAATGCGTACGCGCCCGCATCATGGATGCCAAGTATCCTCTGGGCAGATCCTCAAATTAATGTGACACGTGTGGGAGTTGCAGTACCAGCAAAAAGTCGGGGGGCTCAGTGTGCTAAAAGTTGAAATGTGACGTCAGTCTCTGGTTACTATCTACATGTGACAGAAAACCGCTTTGTGGATCCTACGAGATCGGTGTCCGCGCACGCTTCGATGTTTGATGAATGGTTCGAAGTGGTGAAGCAAAATGCCGACATACAGATGCATTCGTGGTGCTTTTATATTCAAGCGTCAAATACTCCCGATCGTAATGACACGATACATTTTAAGTTTCACATACCATCTTCTGTGCCATCTTTTTTTTTTTTTCTGTGGCTTCCTCATGACCTGACAACAGCAGCAAACAGCTATAAACATTCATAAACATCAAAGTGTCCACACTGAGTACATTAAATGTATGATATTCCAACTCTCTGCACATTTAGAATCTTAGATTTATACTTGATATCACTTTCATGACGAAATGCATTAAAGTATGTATGTTACATTTTACAGATATATCGGTAATTTTGTTTAAATAATGAATACTGTTAATAATTACACACATGGTGGTGACATAATGGAGGAGCCTTAGCGCTGATGTCTTGCAGGAAGTCGCATCACTGATATTCCCTGCCTGGAGTGTACATATTTTCCTGCTGGGTTTCCTCAGTGTGCTCCGGTTTCCTTCCAAAGATATGCAGATTTTGTTACACTAAAATGACACCAGTGTGTATGAAACAGGGATTGTTTCTGCCTCGTGCCCAATGCTAGCTGAAATGGACAAATCACTGGACTGATTGATTTAATCATTAAACCTCATTTTCAGAGATATTGCAGTAAGATGTTATCGGAATTTAATGGGTGTTCCAGGCAATTCACAACACAGCGAAGCCGAACCTGTTCTCACCGTGATATCATCTCGCACTGCCACCTGGTGGATTCCTCCAGATTTACGTAAATTACGTGCGCAAGTATGAACAGTACAATGCTTGTGTAGCAGGAGCGTCCGCTGCAGCATGCGTCTCGTTAAGTATAACCCTGACCTAAGATTGCCTGCTAGTTGCCTAGGCAGGTGAAGTTGCCCCCGTCAACCTTGACTTTTCAAAAATATCCATTCTTACATTTTTTTTCCCCCTCCACACTTTTGTGTGAAGTATTATGTTGTGGACAGGGCAGTGACTACAAACCTCTATTCTAATCTTGGTGACTCATTACACAACTTCTAATTAGAGGTAATCTAATGATCTTGTTGCCTGAGAATGTAAGATTCTGTCCTCCAGTAACTAGCTATCAAACATAGCCAATGCTCTATGAATGTTTTCTAGGTACAGCGAGTTCAGCCACATTTTTGGCCCTTTCCCCATCACCCAAACCACCCCTTTTCCTTTCCATTGTACATTAAATATAACATGGACAAGCTTCTCTTATGTTTGCATGGTCCAAACACTTGAGTTCCATATTATTTGTACTGCATTGGAAGCATTGTAATGCCAAGTGAAAGGTTTGTTTATTTGCAATCTAGAGTGATGCTTAGATCCATTTTCCTGAAAGATATCCCCTCAGGTTTAGTTGATCTCCTGTATACATATAAGGATTTAAAGTGTGGTGGTAGAGGTGGTCAGTACTTTTTTTTTTTTTCCTTCCCAATTGAGTCTGTCTGCTATTATTATTGTTCAATCATATTTATGATGGTGTAAGCATAAAATAAAATAAAAAATTGCTGATTTGTAATTGTTAGTATAATTCCATTGACTTTTAGTTTCTGTCGCTATTAGTGAAAGTCGCGTAAATTACCACCAAGTGTACTGCATCACCCAATTCTGAAGAATTAGGATGTTGTATGATTAGATTAGAATGTTGTATATGTTTATTGGGTGAAGCCAATTCTGACAGTAAAATACACACAAGCTATGATCCATACCACCCACAAACTGTCATACAATGCCAAATTTAGTAGTGCTTAACATGATCTAATTGGTTTAATCAGTATCCCTTTAAATGAATAATGATTTGCAGAAAAAGATAATCGTGAACAAGGACGCAATACACTGACTGGGAAATTATTTGGAAATCCTGTACTTCTGTTTATGCATGCAATTATCCAAGCAGCCAATGATGTGGAAGTTGTGCAGTGTATAAAATCATCCAGATACAGGTCAGCAGCTTCAGTTAATGTTCACATCAAACACCTGAATGGGGATAAATTAGATTAGATAAACTTTATTAATCCCAAACACAAATTCAGATGCATACAGTTGCAGGAACATAAACAACAAGGATACATGCACACAGGATAAATAATACAGCCAATCAATAGAGAGATAAATAAATAAATGAAGGTATATTGTGTAGGAATTTAATTGAATTACCTGATAGCAGGGGACAGGAAAGATCCTCTGACGTGATTCTTAGTATACAGTGGTAGAATGATCCTTTGGCTAAAAGTGCTCCAAGAGAGTATCTTCTAAAGGGGATTTGACATGATGGCATCTAATTTTGCCATCATCCTATTTCCTACAACAGCTTCCAGTGTGTCCAGGGCTCACATTTACCTGCCTGAATTAACAGCAAGACTCGTTTTCTGTCCTTCATGCTTTGCTGTCAGAATGTTTTTGTCAAGACACCAACCCAGTTGACCTTTGCCTCCAAGAAGAATTCCTTAAAGTACTTTTACTAATAATGCCACAAATTTTCATTGATCTTTTCATTGAAATTCCTTACTGTATTAAATTTTGTAACACCTCTGATCATTAATACTACCATAATTCATCTGACAGAAAATCTACAAGCTAGTAACTAATGAACTAATAACAATTTTGCAGTCTGATTTATTAATCATTATTAATTTAATTTTAACAGGAGAAAAGTCTGAAGATGATGAAAAAGCAGAAGAAGCAGAAAAACATGTTTTTAACGAAGTAAAAGAGGAAGATGCGTTCTACTCTCAAAAGTATGCTAATATCACCTTATATTTTTTTTTAATGTTAAGCATGTATAACAAAATTTAGTTAGTCTGTATTATGTGATGATAGACTACTTTGAGTGCAGTCTATTTGAGAAAAATAATTATTGTGCAACTTTACAGTTGCAATGTTTTTCCGTGTCAGGTATTCTACTGATGCTACAGTAGGAAGATTTGTATTGCAGCTGTCTAATCTAAATAATGAAGTAAAACACTAGTCCAGTTTACTGTTTAAAAGTATTATACTAAACATTAAAATAAAATAAAAGAAAAAATAATATTTACTAATCAAATTATTACATTTCTTTAACATTAAATTGTATACTGAGGTTTAAATTGCTCTGAAAAATTAGATATTTAAATTTTATGCCAAATGAAACTAGAAATGTATGGTGAACAGGCTGCATGTAGACAAATATAATTATCAACTTAGGTATCTTATCAGTTTGAAATAGCATTAAACTGAGTGAAAATCTCTCAGGTTAGGGGTATAGTTCAAAATGCAGGTCTGCACTCTGGAGGACCCAATGCTATTGCTTGTTATTCGGGACTGATTTTCAGTAATGTGGGCGGGATGTAGAGTCTAGGAAATTCAGATTTTATATATATATATATATATATATATATATATATATATATGGACACACACAGTGGTACCTCTAGATACAAGTGCCCCAACATACAAGTTTTTTGAGATTCGAGCCGTCACTATGTCGATTTTTTTATCTTGAGTTACGAGCCAAGATTCTAAATACGAGCCATCTATTTAATGACACTTGCCTAACACTTGATTTTATTGAAAAGAAAATCATCATGCAGCGGAGCTATTTCATGACACTTGCCTAACGCTCGACTTTATTGACAAGAAACCCATCATGCAGCGGTGCTATTTCATGGACACTTGCCTAACTCATTTCAGAAACATTCTGGAGGGGAGGACTAAACAAAGCTCCATGGACAGGTTTTTATTGACACGCCCTGCAAATGAAAGTGACCAAAGCGTGGCAAAAAAGAAAAAAATTAGTGAAGAAGAAAATTAAGTTAAGCAAAATTGAAGTGAAAGAAAAAAAATTACAATACGCTAATCTGCTTCGCCGATATCAGTTTATTTCTTTAGATTTTCTTTTATGTATTAGGTTTTATTTTGTTTTTGTATACAATATTTGTTCATTTTAAATTAATTCTTATGTTGAAAACATTTAAGAAAAAATTGGTGGTTTTTAAAAAAATTTTTTTTTAAGTTCTGGCACGAATTAATCTCATTTCAGTTCATTTCAATGGGGAAAATTGATTTGAGATACGAGCATTTTGACTTATGAGCTTGGTCACGGAATGAATTAAACTCGTATCTAAAGGTATCACTGTATAAGTTAGACCAAAAACATTGAGAAAACCTCTTTCATATCTGCTACCGTTCATTATATTAATGAGAACTACAATCTTGTGTCAAGGGTGCTTATTGAGACCCCATTTTCCACAAGCATGATTTAAATGCGTGAAAACATTCACACTTTACTGTTTGAAAAACATAAGAGTTTTCAGAATTGATTGTTAATGTCTGAGGAGCAAACACGATCACTGTCTTGTGTGGCCACACCAGATTAAACTGCTGTGGACATATTTTTAACATAATTCTCTCAAGTGCTTTTATATCAGCAGTGACAAAGAAAGCACCCAAAGTTGCACAGCTTCTGGATAATGTTAGAAATGTTAGGCTTTTTAAACATACTGAGTTAACAAGGCAAGCTTATTGAGGACACTCAAACAGTCTGTGGAGACAAGATGGGACTTTAGTTTCAATATGCTGAATTCAGTCTTGATGATTGGAATCATCAACAAAAAGATAACTCACAACTGTGGTCTCTTTTCTGAAACCATTCAAAGATGTGATGACTGATTTCGGATTGGATATTACGATGTCTGAAAGAACTTGTCAACAAATTGATCAGCCCAAAGCTTCTATTTATATACATCTTATATATCTTATATGTATCTTTATTTAAGAAGATCCCTCAAGAAAGAGATTTATAATTTGTAATAAACTAGCTTTAATGCAATTGCACCTATTCAGAAATTGCAGTGAACATCATTGGATAGCTGTTAGTAATTTTTTTTTTTTTTTGTTCTTTATTTCGTCTTATACAACTTCTTGTATTAGTAATTTTTTAGTATTCGCATACCCCTTGGGGTCAGAGCGCAGGGTCACCCACTGTACAGCATCCCTGGAACAATTGCTGGTTAAGGGCCTTGCTCAAGTGCCCAGCAGAGTAGGATCACTTTTGGAAGTGACAGGGATTCGAACCGGCAACCTTCGGGATACCAGCGCAGATCCTTGCAGAGCCACCACTCCGCCGCAGTGCCCTGTTCTTTCCTCCCGGTGCTAGTGAGAAGATGAGGAAATGCCAGTTCCCAGTGCTTCCACTAGGTTATAATGTGCTTGTATTGAAAAGTGAAAACTACTGTGGGGAGAAAAAAAACTTATACATGTCTCCAGTGCTCCAAGAGAGGGTTAACGGTAATAGGGCGAGTAGAAAAGTATGTTTTAAGCAAAACTTGTATGCACGAACTGTGTGTAGACAGCACCTACCTTCCATGTCCATTCCGCATTTTTATTTCAATATGGAATATTAACACTAGAATGCCTGAAGCCTATGAAAAAATTCATAATGCCGGGCCACCTTAAATTCCTTTGCACGTCTTCATTAATGTCTTGTTTTGCAAATGTGTTAATTGGCACAGGCAGCAAGCAGCCTGCTATCCCATCCCCCATCAACACAGCTGAAGTCAGACGCAAAATTCTTGGAGCTCAAGTCTGTTTATCTGGGTGTGAGGTGCCTTGAGTTGTATAGAGTAAATAATATAACGTTAGTTGGAATACAAACATTTTATGTGTATTCCATTTCTACCATAATCTGGATAAATGTAGGTTGACAGAAAATATGAGGCAGGAAATGTTGAACACATACTGTAACAAAAAAAGAAACTTTTCATGTTATAGTAATAATTGATAAAATGTTAATGTGAAATGTATGGGTGGAGACTGAAGTTCAAATATCAAATAAATACTTTCACAAAAGGTATAGCAAAACAAATACTACTTTATTCAAGAATATAATCAAAGAAAAAGAAATTATTCAATGTACATGTTGCTGTCAATATGTAAAAACTGAAGCCCGTTTATCAGTTTCATGGTGGGTTAGAGGAAAGAACATCTACTTCTAAATCAAGAGGTTGCAGGTTCGATCCCAGACTTTCCCTGCATTTTCCATTTTGATTAGTGAACTTTTATTACTAATATATAACAAAAACATACACTTGCTTTGCTTAGGATTTTCTCATTAATATAACATGAAAAAAAATTCTTCAGTTTCAGTTGTGTGTTCAACATTTCTTGCCTCGCATTTCCTGTCATCCTCCAGATCATTGTAGACATGGAACACACATGAAATGTATGTATTCCAAATAATGGTATATTATTTACCCTATACAATTCCAGGCACCTGACACTGAGATAAACAGACTTGAACTGGGAGAACATCATCAGCGTCCGTGGGGGATGGGATAGCAGGCTGCTTGTGCTGATTAATACATTTGCAAAACAAAGGACACTGATGAAGAGGTGCAAAGGAATTAATAAGCTTCAGGGATTCTAGTGTTAAGCAGTTGTCTACTTACAAATCTTTAACAAGATGCGTTGCTTACACAGCTCATTTTTGTTCCATTCTGTGAATAAAATGTGTAGACGTGTGCTCAGAAATGATTTAAGTCCCATCAGAAGATCTTTATTACTGAAGAAGCAGAATCATCGCAAAAATGGACCAGCAGTGCCAAAGAGGGGAAAGCTTCAGCCTCCTCCTTGTAAATGATTTTGTTAAACAAACTTATCAAGAATACATGACTTTTTTCCTTAATGGTCTTAATGTGTTTCTGCAAGCAGGAGTGGCACAAAACCTCTAGTTGTGGGCTAGAGTGGGACAAGTAAGGCCAAGTATATGCAGGAGCGTGTTTTATATATATAAAAAAAAAAATCAGTCCCTCGCAGATCTGTACTTCAAAATGCTTTGCAATATGTTTATGTGAAACGTCTCTAACACTCCTAAATTTTAGTAGCTGAATGATTTCATGGGCTGGGGGATTGAAGCTGTCACTTATTTTGGATTTATATCGAAATACAAAAGAAAACGTTTATTCAGTGATTGCATCTTCAATTTCCCCTATACTAATTAGGTCCCAATTGCTAGAACTGAAATAAGTTGTTTCACATTTTATATTTGACATTTTACTTACACTTTTTTATTTTTCTAATTACTTTTGGTGTTGGTTTTTAATTAACTACTTTTGCAGGTGTAAGTTGTTCTATAAGAAAGACAATGAATTTAAAGAAAAAGGCATTGGAACACTACATCTAAAGGCAATTGCTGATAAAAAAAACCAACTTTTAGTCCGAGCAGATACAAATCTGGGTAAGATGACTTATCATTCTTCTTGAATGTAAAACCAATATGTTTGAGAATAAATGTAAGTTTGTATTTCTTTCTAAGTGCCAACATTATTTTATCTACTTTTATTTTGCATTAAGTTTTCAGCTTTATATATTGTTTTGTTATTGTTTGAACTATATTGAACCTATTCACTTCTATAGTCCATTTACAGTTATCAGTTATGGGCTCTTTGATTTTTTAAATTTGATTGAAAGCATGCCTTTTTTCCTTTTACTGATATTTTATAAATATGTTTGATCTCACAAGCCATACATGATATTTGCATAAAACCTTCAACGCTTTCAAAAATGAATGTCTCATTAAAGAGGACATTTGCTGGAAAATAAGTCCCCTAGGCTATGGTATTTTAGTGTACTTAAGTTTAAATAAACCTCTATCAGCAGTTATTCAAACGTATTTATAAATATACTCTTTCAAGAAGATTTATCCTTTGTACATACAATTTAATTGCTGAAAAAACTTATGGTGGAATAGATTTTTATTGCTAATACAAAAATACATTTACAATTCAACCCTTGAATTGTAACCCTTACTAATCTAAGACCCACCTCCGTGTCTTGGGTGGGGGCTGCTGTTAACCTATTTGTTATGGTAAAAATGAGAGAATTTACCCTATCATCAAGGATTTGTATATCCTCTTATTCATTATAAATTCAGCTTTCCACATCTGTTATGAGTTACACTAATTTGAAATTATGAGAAATGTTCAGACAGCCAAAGAAAACAAATATTGAGACTTTTACATTTTTATTTAAAAGCAATGAAAACATGCAGAATAAATTTAATTGCATATTCTTGTATTTGACTGTATAACATTGATTGATTACACTGTCATCAAGTTATGCATGTGCTATGATTTAGCCTGAATTCTGCTTTTATGGTAGATACTATGTAAAAATATTAGGCTGTATTATTTCATCTGCTATAAGATGTCTTAGGCAACGAGTGTGTAAAGAAGCAAGCAAGAGAAAAATGGAAATCTTCATTGTAAAAACAATTCAGAAAGATGATTGTAAAAAAATGAACAAACCCCATCTACAACTGAAAATGTTCAGATTAGTCTATGTTGCACCTGTTCACCTGTATATGGCAATACTATATATGCCCACTTCCAATAGATAGATACTTTATTAATAGAACTTTCCCATACTGTTAGAACATGTAAAGATCTTTATGTAATGTATCTTGTATGACATCATTGTACAGCAGACACCCATTTTCATTTGGGCATAACAAAAGATGATGACTTTCTAGCCAGAATGGAATTAAACCCCATCTCATAACTGACACACCCACAAATAAAGAAATAAAATGAAAATACCTGATAGTGGCAAAAGTAAGCAAGTAAATAGGTATCATTGAAAAAGCCAATATGTCCAGTTTCTTATGAAATTTGAATTGTTTTTATGTAAACTGATGCATAATAAATAAAGCTAATAATAAATGTGCTGCCAGGCAAATCCCCCTTCTGTGACTTGGGTCACAGACAAATGTCGTATGTCTTTGGAAATGGCATATTATCCATTTTCACAAGATAATTGCAATGTCTTGAGAAATATAACCAATATATAATAATTGAAGCCAGAAACGTGTATTTATTGATTTACCCAACAATCTATTGCTGTTGGATAGGGACTTTGTAATAGAGGTTTCTGCGAAGTAAAATGGCACACAAACTAATATGATGATATTTTGAATTATCAGTTTACATACGTTCCGTGACAACTGATCTGTAATAGATTTAGTAAGAGCTTGGCAAATATTGCAGCTCAGATGGAGCTGCCCTGTTTTCTAACAGATGGCTAATATATCTTAATGGTAGTTTTGATTGCATCAAACAATACTGCAAGTCTGTAACTTCAAAAAATATTTAACAAGCACTGCATTTCTTGGCTTGAAAAATAAATTTTTATTAAATCTCACCTTTCTACTTTAAAACATGCAAAACACTAAAAGTACAAAGTCAGAAGTATAGAAAGTGTAATAAAACAAATAATAATGGTTAATAATAATGTGAACAGTACACTGCATATGTGTGAGTGTCAATTTCCAGATCCCCAGAATTACTTACGGTTTCACTGATTATTTCAATTTCACTGCCTGAAGACACATTCACCTTGTTATCACTGCTGATGTGGGGCATATCCTACGAGATGCCATTATGAGTTTAACAGAAGGTCCATCTACATCATTGCTCAGGTAAGGCTCGGCATAATGTGTACGCAAGACATGTCAAAACCATTGCACGAGTAACACTCTGCACAAACGCTGTTGGCACTTTTACAGCCGGAGTAAACCTCGGGTCTTACGCAAGACGTGTCTATACCGTTGCCCAAGTCACACTTGGGACTAACCTTTTTAGCACTGTTTTTACAGTCCAGCTCATGCTTGGGTCTTAATGCTAAAGTGGTTAATAAATGTGTCCATCTCAGTTAATTTAAAAAAAAAAAAATTGGATAAAAAAGTTGTGTGGGGTTCTTCTAATATTCTGTTTGTAAAGTCCAATTTTAAACTGTTTATTTTATTTTTCATTGTTCATTAGCTTGTCAGTACATAATTTGTTTTTCCCTCCTAATTCCCCCAAAACACCCTGGGCTTAATTTATTTTATGGTGACATGTGATTTTTTTTTTAATCTGCCATAGTGTTTTGTTTTAATTTTAGTTCTGGATATTAATTGTTTATATATGAATATTTCTGTCTTATTAATTATAATGCCATTCACTTTTTTAAGGAAACATCCTGCTGAATATAATGCTACATTCTTCAATTCCTTGTACCAGAGCTGGGAAAAATAATGTTATGATTGTATGTGTTCCTAATCCCCCACTGGATGAGAAGACCCCAGCTAGCCCTGTTCCTATGTTAATCCGAGTGAAGACATCAGAAGATGCTGATGAGTTGCACAAAATTATAACAGAAAAGAAGGAATCATCTTAGTCAGCTACAGGAATGCTCATCACATATGGCATGTAGCCAGTGACTGCTTTTTAATGATGAGGAGTTTGCATTTTTCTAAGTTCTTAAAAGGGAAGCTTTGAAGAACGTAAAAGTTGGTTATCTTGTTTCTATTAAAGGGTGTAAAAAATCATGTTTTTTAAATATCACAAAAATAAGTTTACAATACCTCATTTCATTATAGGCCTTTCTTAAACTAAGCTGTGAACATGAAACCCACACTTTATAAAATTTAAATCTAAAGTTAGACAATGTGTTAATCTTATTGATGATTTGAACGTGCAAAGGTGCAATCTCATTTTGGAAGGTGTGTGTTATATATTTTATATCAGATCCTCATCTTCATGAAGATGTCCGATTTATTTTTCCAAGCCAAAATGTTTTATGTTAGGGTTTTTACTTTAATGCAGGTTCCAGCATCACACTTAAACGTGTTTAGGATTTTACACTGTTTGAGCTTGTTGTTTTGAAAACATGTTGATAATGTTATGTATTCTGCTTAGATCTGTATTGCGTTCCTTGCATATCATGGCAAAGTATCAAATTGGATGTGCCTCACAGTTTTTGGTGCTGTGGATAAGAATTTAAATGGGAAAGAGAGATGTTACTTTGCTTTCTGTTTTACGGTGATGCATAGATTATGAGGCATTGTACACTTAAACTGTGCCTAAATTTAGTTACTATAATGTGTCTTCTTATTTAGTAGTAAACAGAAAAATGTGAGTTAGAGAGGGATATATGTTTATTTATGACTTGACTAGATTATTCAAACATTTATTTAGCAACTCTGCTGCTAAAGGGTTTCATCTTAATGTGCCTGTTGTTTAAAGTATGTTAGACATTTGAAAGTATTAACAGTTTACTTGCATATTTTGGTGGTTTTTATCCCCATTCCAAACAACTTGAAATTGAAGTTTGATGAACATAATTAAATATCAGTTATTCATGTATCATTTAATTTTTTTAGCTGTATTCAATAGTTTTCTAGTCCAGTATCTAAAAATGTACATTTCTTATGGCAGTATGTGTTTTAAGAAGGTTACAGTTACTTCTGAAATTTTCACAGTATATTCACTTTTATGATAATTATATTGATAATTGTCAGACTTCCAAGATAAAGTCACCTAATAAAATCTACTTAAAATTTACTTAAATTTGTCCTTGAAAATGAGAGAGTGCATCTGTAGGTGGTTAGTTATTTTCTTCTTTTCAATCATGGCATTTGCCAGCTTACTTAACTATGGATGTTGGGTGCAGTTGAGTGTTTTTAAAGAGCATTTTTCAGTGGCCTGTTTGCAGTATGAACAGTGTAAGAAGACTTTGGAAGATGATAGGAATTCTCGTTGCTGTGTTACCAAATGCAAAGTTACCAAGTATGTTTTTGGGGTTTAGTACTTGAAGCATGTGTCTATACTTTTCTGTGTGGTTAAATATTTGTGCACAATTGACTTTTCATCAGCTTCCAACTATGACCCCATTTCCTTGTGGTAAGCACTGACTCTAACTTTGTGTGCATGATAATTGTATCTTTTTTGTCTTAATTTGTTTTCTTATATGAAAATTATTTAGAAGCTTGAATCTTTCTTAATATTTCTTAATTTCTGGCATCGGACATCTATTTTCTGCACTTTCCTTGTTAATGTTTTCCTGTAATTTGATAATAAAGGCTGCACACAGTATTGTTGAATGTTGCTTAATAGGTACACTGTATAATATATATTATATAGTAGACCATATTAATGAATTTCATATTCCTGTGTTTCAGTACTTGCAGGCTACACATTATAAATATAAGTCAGTAAAAATAGCAAATACTGAACCAAAGCTTGAAGAACGTTTTTAGAGTCTGGAAATGGCTGGCTGGTGTGAGCAAAGGTTGAAGTTCAAGAAGATGGAGCATCTTGGTCCTCCATTCTGTGTTCTCTCGCCTGGCTAACATGGTTGGCCTTTCTGTTTGACAGTGCATTATTAATTTCCTTGGTGCTGAATTTCTCATTGTTTACACATTGTGTTAATGCACTTTTCTTAGCTTAAATTTCAGATTAACTGTACTTGCAGTTAGATAAAAATTAAAATATTCTTTCACATTTAGCCTTGCATGCACTGCAGTCTTGTAACTCAACTTCATGCATGAACCCGAGATTACGTTCATCTCAATTTAGATCTTGAACTTTTTTTTGTACTGCAGCCTTTGCATTTATCAAGAAGCCAAGTTTGTTCTGTATAGTAGAAATAGTAAATTTTTAAAAAACATATACTGTGTGCATGTTGACACAGGTTAAAAAAAAACTTGAATTTTCATGAATATATATTGATCCAAGTAACCTAAATGCTACCAATGTTAAGTGTCTACTGTATTAGTCATTTTACTTTTGTAAGTACCCTTTTTGCCTGTGCACAGCAATGAATCCACCAAATTATTCATTCTGACCACTTTGCATGTACAACATTATATTTTTAAGGGACTGTGTACAAAATATGCCCACACGCTGTTGTTTGATATTGGTGTAAACAGTTACCTCTTAAATCTATTTGTGCTAATTCCATTAAGTCAGTTGAGCTGCACTGATTGTTTTAACAGGGTTATTAAAATGAATTAGACCATTGTCTGTCTTCACCCTCTGCTGCCTTTTCCCTGCTGAACTTCCCATTTAGGCTTATTGGCTGAATAGAATGTGCATTTCTTTGTTTGTAGAATTTTGTTATGCGAGTTATTTTAAATAAGAAAAACATGATGAGATTTTCCAAGTGTTTCTAGTAACAGATGTTGATGTGACAGGAGTAAAACCTGTTATTTTTGAGTGAGATTTGTTATGTTTCTGCCTGTGGTGGACATAGGCTTGTTATCTTATACAGTCCATTAAGTGTAATGTATCTCCTCTTAATTTTTAATAGTAATGATAGATGTCATGAAAGAGCATACAGGTTGCTACTAGTATCATTAATCACATAACTTTTACTTGGAACACATATTGAATTAATGGTAATGAACATACAGTTAAGAGGTGCTTTAAAATTAACCAAAAATGTTTTTAAAATGTCTTGCATAAGCAGCTATTTAACTTCTGATGATGATAATAGCAGAATATGCTTCATTAGCAAAATGTTGCAAATCAGCTTTCATTAATATTTTGTGTATTTATTTGAATTCAGTGTTAAACAGGTTTTTATTTTTATATAGTGTCATCTTTCATGTACCTCTAAAGTTTGATCAACGACCTTCGTACGCTGGACCATAGTTTTCTTGGTAGTATGCAGCTGATTCCATATACAGAAGGGTCTCGCTTATCCGACCTTTGCTTATCCAA
Organism: Polypterus senegalus; assembly: GCF_016835505.1. Classification (NCBI taxonomy): domain Eukaryota; kingdom Metazoa; phylum Chordata; class Cladistia; order Polypteriformes; family Polypteridae; genus Polypterus; species Polypterus senegalus. The sequence goes on along the minus strand of NC_053164.1, from coordinate 163,886,713 downwards.
CATTCTGTATTATCCGACGTTCCACCACAAAAAAAAAAGCATCAATTGACAACAAGAACTGCAAGCTGCGAGCATAGTCTATTTTTTAAGTTCATTTTTTTCAGTTAAATTTTGATGATGTTTTGTTGTAAAACATGATTACAGTGGATTATGTGGCCAGCCCTCTCTGACAAGTGTCTCTCTCTCTCTCTCTCTCTCGCGCGCGCGTGTGTGTGTCCCTCTCTCGTGCGGGCGTGTGTGTCTCGTGTGGATTTGCGCGTGTGTCTCTCTTTCTCTCTCATGCTGCACAGGGAGAGACTGACCACGTGCGAAAATCATCGGCGCACACAAACCGAAAGGGAAACTGGCTTGTTCCTATACCGAGTGTGTGGTCGTGAACAGAAGCAAAAGTTTGCCGAACTTTTTGGTAATAACCGATTTGTATGTGTTCAGAGACGTTCATGAACTGGTACACTGTATTAGGTTCAATATGTGTAAAATTCTAACATAGTTTGATGTTTAATAGGCTTTTTCTTAACACCTCCCATTATCCAACATTTTTGCTTATCTGACGTTCTGCCAGCTCGTTTATGTCTGATAAGCGAGACTACTGTAGATTATAAATTCATTCATTAAGCATTAACACATTCCAACTCAATCATTTTACAAAAAGTCATCCATTTTTGGAGTCTTAAAATTTTAAACTTGAGACAAACGGTAGTGGGTGCAGTGGCATAAAACAAACCTTTAGTCTTATATTGCTTTCAAATATATAGTGACTACTACTGTTGCATCGATTTCCAGCTTTTTCCTTTTAATTATTTCTTTGTTTTGGTATTTGTGTCTTTTCTGATAAAGTTTGTTAAACTTTAAGTAACTGGCCAAAAATATATTGGCTACATGACAATTTAAACTTTACTCATTACATCCCATTTAACAGTGTATTGTGTCATATAAAGTCATTTTTGTTGTCTTTTTCCCATTTAACTTTTTATGTTTATATACAATTTCCCACCTTCAAGTCAAATTTTGTTTTCCTTATTTCTTAAATGGATCTAATAGTGTAAAGTCTATAAATTAAAATAAGACCACATGTTCATGCTTCTGATGTCACTCCTTATTTCCTTTTTCTCTTTCTGTTCTTGTTCTCTATTTGTAATTAATTGCAAATTGTCTTTTTAAATGTGCTTCTATTCAAATGATTGATTAAACCTAATTATTTTGTAAATTGTTTGCAGTTCATTACTTTCACAAGAATTAAAATGCATTGACTTTATTTCAGAGAAACCATAAATTTGAGAAATTTTTAGAAACTCAAATGTTTTTTTTTTTTCTTTCAAATTCACTTAAGAGTATATGAGTAAAACATACTGTTACTTTCATATAAAAGATTTATTTACAAAATTGTGTGCTGGTCTATCACTTTTAATTTAATAAAGTGCGCAGTACCTACTTCTAGCTACTCTCAATAATGTACTTTTTATTAAAGTATCGCCTTAACATTAACTTCTGCTCAGCCCTTGGCTGTAGAGGATTACCACATTATATTCAAATTTACAATTGTCCAGTTCATTATGTTTTAATATGTTTTTAACATTTATATTCAGTTTTATTCTTGGCACATCTGCCATTAACCTGCTCTGGCCTGCTACATTTTTTCAAGTACTCAAAACAAAAGATCTAGGGTATTTTTTTCTCTCTGTTTTATCTTCCAACAGAAATTTGTTGTAAAGTATCATTTTTATCTTTGCTATAGACAGTACATTTGTTTATTTTACTTGTTTAAAAAAAGCCTCCAGAAGTTTTAACTTCTCCATAATTAATGAATCAGCTTAGCAGAAGTAGGCTATGGTTCATTCTTATTTTTTGTTTCCTCTCTTGTACTATAATTCCTAGTAAAATGCAAAGCTTGCTTTGTGGCCTTATCTCTCACTTCACCATCTGTGTCTGCTCCAATATCCATGAAGTGACTCCATCTGCCCCAATCATGGGTCAGTTTTCACAGTCACCTCTACCACAAAATTGAGCTGCTTAAATGTTCCCACTTGTGGCTTTTGGGTACCCCTTTCCAGTAGAGGAAAAAAGTTGGTCTGTTGTGGGAGAGAACCATGATCTCAAATGTGAGGATAGCAATCCTCATACCAACTGCAACACACTCAACTACACATCTTTCAGTTGTTCCTGAAGGTCACATTCTGATGTGATAGGATGACATCATTGTCACCTAATATCCCAAATAGTAGAAGGCAGGACACCACCTTAGAAGAGTCCAAAATAAACGCTGACAGGACCACTCCACAAAACTGACATAGAGTCCTGTACTCCTGTAGTGCCTTCCAGAAGATGCCATAAGGTTTTTCCAAGTCCATCAAGCAAGTGTAGATAGGATTGGTAAAATCTCATTACTCTTCTTGCAAAGGTAAGTATGATAATGGGACCAACACTGATTTTACTGGACCTCTCCAGTAAATATGAATTCTAGATTATCCCTCCTTTTCATGAAAATTCATACTTTGCTACAGCTTGGTTGAGATTTTCTAAAACTGTTTTCCGAGAGTACTTTTTTTCTCAAAAAAAAAAAGAATTTAGAATTTTCCAGTAAAACATGAGAGATGAGGAATGTCAGCATAGATTATGTAGCAGCCTTTCATCTTTCAGCCTTCTTACTCATGTTGGATTTTTCAGTAAGGTACAACTTTTCTCTTTTTGCAAAATTAATTTTTGGATGGTGTCCCATCACCAGAAGGCATGAGTGATGCTTAACAAGTCCCTGATAAAGTCAACATGATTCTGTTTCTTCTCTAGGAGCTCCTTTCATCCCTCAAAAGGATTTTACTTCCTAAAAAGTGGTGATTAGGGGTTATAAGTAAATTTCCTTTCCCTGAAATTTCCAGTAATTACTGGAGAGCCTGGCAGTGAGTCATTGGAGGCCTGGCACAGAATGGCCTTTGTTTGTTGTGGTCTGGCTTTTATAAGACAGCACAGAAGAGGATGAAGAGACAGCTCACTCAGGGACCATTATGTGTCATGCAGGGCACAACCTTTCATCTTTGGCACTGTTGGCATTTAAATCTGCACATAATTAGCCTGGGGCTTTTTTATACATTATTATACGCCTCTAAGAAGAATTCTAACATTCAAGGGTATGTTTGATAGACCAAGACAGCATTTTGCTGTTTGTTATGTGGGTTCCTATGCAAAAATCACACTTTATATAGCAAAGGGTTGTGGTGGAACAAAACACATTTTGCATGACGCATTAAATACTCAACTTTTATGGTATGGAAGTTCTATCACTATTCATACATCATTAACCTCAAATCATCCACAAGGACCTGATTTACTGTATCTCATATGAGTAAGACAATTATGTACTTTATATAAAAATATGCAGTGTTTGTTTGGAAAGGCTTTTGCTGGCACCTCCATAAAACACAAATGCTGTTGTTTAAATTTGGACTCTTGACTGTAATGTCCGATTCTCCTTTCCTCTGATCTTGAACAGCACTTGCATATACAGTTTACACTTTATTCTAATTGTGCTATTGTATCATTCTACTAAAGTATTCTTTCTCCTTGATATAATTGATATACTTGGCAGGCAATTAATTCAGTCTTAATATTGTAATGTTCAGAACATTAAAACTCTAATCATATTTGCAAAAGCAAATTAAGACATGACACCTCACAATATACAACCTTGTAGAACTTGTTGGTCTGTCTTCCAGGCACCTCATGTCTTTATATTACAGTTCTGTGTCTTGGCCATGCTGGTTCTAGAAGACAATGCTACTCATCATCTGCTCTTATAAATCTAAATTATGTTTGTCAATTTCATTATCCATGATAGGGCTTTATCGCCTGGGGCTTATCCATCCAATTTCTTGTCACTTGAGGCATTGCTTTTAACTCTCAGATATCTCCTACACCAGAGGTGTTGAACTCCAGGGGCCTCATGTATAAACGGTGCATACGCACAGAAATGTTGCGTAAGAACTTTTCCACGTTCAAATCGCGATGTATAAAACCTACACTTGGCGTAAAGCCACGCACTTTTCCACGGTACCTCCTATCTTGTCGTACGCAAGTTCTCCGCTCGGTTTTGCAGACTGGCGGCACCCAGCGTCAAAGCAATGCTACTGTTCCTGTGTGGTTACGCCTTATTTTCCTGACGTGGCTTTATAAATACACTGAAACTAACTGCATATTGTTTATTAGTGTAACGCATCTGATTGTAACTAACTTTTAACAATATAATGGTCCAGGGAACAGCCATAGTATTCCAAATACCATAACTGCTTTAGCGTTGTTACTCTCACTGCACCTTCTTTTTCTTCTTCTTTCAGCTCCTCCCGTTAGGAGTTGCCACATGGGATCATCTTTTTCCATATTCCTCTCACTGCACCACTCGGAGTATTTATATCATTGTATCTGTGTGAATCACAGCAGCAGCTGATCGGAAAGAGAATTATTGGTATAGAGCTTCAAGGACACGCTGTCTCAGCCATGGCAAAACGTTTCAAAACATTTCCTGTACGGACCTCGCAGTTCAGAAACAGTTTCATCCCAAGAACTTTAAATGCACTCACTCAATTGCTCCTTGTAGAACTGTTTGTACTTATAAGTACAAAGTCTCGTTCGTTTTCGGAAATAACCAGCCAAATCGCTCCACCAACTAAGAACTGCCATGCACCACCACCCACAGAATCGAGAAAGAGCTATCAATCTGTCAATCCTCTTTGGCTGCCTTTCTAGATATAATCCACCAAGACACCCGACCATGGTAGTAGGGAGGGCGGTGTGTACAAAGTGCAGGAGCATCTAAGAAGACGCATATTTGTCGCGAATGCGAATTGCTTTTTGTAGCGTGTAAAACAGTTTGCTAAGCTGCACGTGGTCGTTTTTTAAAGACTGATTCCTTCATTGTGCTTTAACCTCAGTTGTAAAGGAATGTTTTAATGATCCCATGGGATACCCCTCGCAAACAGTTTTACACGCTGCATATGGCAATTCACCTCCGCGAGAAACATGCCTCTATTAACAGTCAACGTGTGGGAGGGGGGTGTGTACAAAGGGTAGGGTCGAAAACAGTGGGAGCGTATGAGTAACACTTAGTGGCAATTCCACGGTTTGCAGCCCGAATGGGGTTCAACGGCTTACCCACGCCTAGACACACGCTCAATCTCATGCATAGTTATTTATTGAATGGTAAACACTTCTGGAAAGACCTGGTTGTTTAAAACAGGTTAGTGTGAGAATACAACAGTAAGTGAATGAAAAGATGGAACTCTGGAGAAAGCAAAATGCAACACAATAGTGAACTCGCAGCATAACAAACGCCACATAATTATTTATTGATGGTTGAACAATTCTGGAAAGACACAGGGACACCCCTCACAAACTGTTCTACACGCCACATACAGCGATTCACATCTGCGACAAACAAACTGTTTTACACACTGCATACAGCGAATCACATCCGCGACATGATTTTTCCTAGATGGTCCTGTCGCGTCCACCCTCGCACTCGAAGCATACACACTGCCTGCTCATGTGCCCGGTCGCAAGCCGCGTCCAGCCTCTTTCTCGAAGCATACACACTGAGAATGCTCACAGAGAAACTCACGAAGAGCCGCCCACCAGCTCCCTGTGTGTGTGCCTCTGTCTGTCTCTGGCGCTGCCTCGGTGTGAACCGGTCAGGCACAGAGAAGGTCAGCTGCTGACAGAGCGTCTCGACTGTTGCAGGGCCTGCATTGGTGAAGCAGGTGAGACGGTAATGAAACAGAGGCACAGGGCTTACTGGTTTTAAAAGACTGATTCCTTCATTGTGCTTTAACCTCAGTTTTAAAGGATTGTTTTAAGGATCCCATGGGATACCCCTCGCAAACCGCTTCACACGCTGCATATGGCGATTCACCTCCGCGAGAAACATGCCTCTATGAACAGTCAACGTAGCTCGGAGGTACATGACATTAACCTGACCTGCACTGAATGTGGCCTCTACGACAGACGAACATAAATGACGCCATATTTTTTTTTTGTGTCGTTGTGTCCGATTTGGTGGGCGTGGCCCTGCGAGTTGTCGTCGTATCCAATTGTCTTGGAGTTGGTGGGCGTGGCTCCTTCCTGTGTGCGCCATAGGTGTCTCACTTGTCGGCGGCTTAGTGAATCCACGCCCCTTCCGCCGTGCTTTTCATGGTTGTCTTGCCTTAGTGAATTATATATATATAGATTCTTAACTGGGAGTGTCGTGAAGGATAGAATAATTAAACATGTACTACGAAGATATTTCAATGTTCCTTAAACGTTTTGAAGAATCGGCGCTAAGCTTACAGATGGCTTAACGTCTATTACAGAGCTGATTGTATGGCGATCGGTTACTTGGGGAAAGAAAAGCATGGACTGCAGTGGCGGCTTTGCCAATATATATTGAATATAAAAAAGAAAGAGAAAATAACAACGCAGCGACAAATTTCGGCAAAAGTTAAATGCTTGTGTCATGAGCACGAAGCGGCTATGCAGTGTCTGCAACGGACGTGGCCATCCACCGCATAAGCTACCTTACTGACATTGGCGGGCGATGGAGCCACCGATTCTTCCTCTGCCCAGTGCCACCACAAGCTTAGAGCCGCCCCTGAGTACTGCTGCAATAAATTATTTCATCGAAGTGAAACATGTTTAATAACGTGCTTTAACTCCTATCATAATAAAAATGATATCACGTATACATCTCAGTATTTTAGTTATTCAGAAAGCTGTAATATCACGAATGTAATGGATTCTGTGTCCAGTTGGAGGAAGAGAGCCGGTTTAAGAAGCAAGTAGTGATTCACACACACAGAGCACATACGATTAGAAGATCAAATACAAAACAAAGCATTTAACGTGTTACTGTAATCATGATGTGATTTGAGAAATTGGTTAATTAAACGATTTTGAGATGAAGTTTATGATGTTCTACTTTAATGACAAAATAAACTACGTGATTAAAGTGGAAATGTCAAGATTGAAGTTGACATTTCGTGCTTTTTCCCCACTGTGTGCCTTTTTTTCTCTGTACCCTAATAAACTTTCATATGACACTCAGACAGTGGGCTAGAACTCGCCTTTTCACGGCGACTTTGATATGTGACTTCTTTTTTATTTCTGGCACTGTGCGATTTTGTGGATGTGAGCTTTCATGTTTCTCCAACACGCTATGCCACTCGATCAACTTCCTTTTGTTGATTATACCACGGCTTATTTGAACAAATAGTATGTTTTTCCTTTGCCTCCACTTGGTATTCGCTGAAATTCGTATATTTTCCCCCGTGCTTTTCCCATTGTCTTTTCACAGAAGGCTGAGCTTAAGGACGATTTATATTATTTTGCATATTCAAAGAGGCGTAATTCTGGGAGGAGTTGGGGCGTTACATAAAGCGCGTACACGAGCGTTAGTTTTCACGCTGATCGGGATTTATGTAGCGGAAGAACGTGGAAGTTGGAGTACACACAGATTCCTGCATCTGGATTTTTCTGTGCGTAAGCACATTTCGGCTTTTGTGCTTACGCCATGTTATAGTGCGAGTTCTATGCGCGGCGTTATACATGAGGCCCCAGGCCTGGAGTGCCGCAGTGGCTACAGGTTTTCATTCTAACCCTTTTTCCTAATCAGTGACCAGTTTTCACTGCTAGTTAACTTTTTCCCCATCACTTTAATAACCCTGTTAGAAGAGTTCAGCCCTCTGAATCGATTCCTTTCTTCATTAAATGACAGCCAAGCAGAAATGAAATGTGAAATGAGCTAACAGGTGACCAGCTAAACTGGGGCTTCAAACTCCAACGAATTTCTTAATTAGAAGCCGATTCTTGCTGTTAATTAAATCCGTTATTTAATTCCATGGCTCATTCTGCTACAGCATACATTTCAAAAACTGTTGTTTTTCTGGGGGGTATTTTCCGTACGTCGCTTAAATTATCCGAGATCAGATGCCTCATCTTGGATGAGTTAATGCCGGTGAAGCTCATCCGGGATAAGTCAGTTTTTCAAATGCAGCCGTGTAGTAGGGTAGATTAGTTTAGTTTAGCTGGATCTAATCGTCCGAGATGAATGCGTGCGCCCGTGCTGAGTGAAAAGCCCATATACTGTATATTGAGTCTAGAAAACATGATCAGCAAGTCTTTGATAGGCTGTAACAAAATGACGAAAGAACGGGTGTATTTTTTTTCACACAAGCGGTGCAGGACCTTTTATTCGAAGGATATGAAGAATTTCAAGATTTAATATGCACAAGGGGTAACACTGCAAAAGCAGTCCAAACCAGAAAAGACGGCTGGCAAAAAGTGGCTGACAAATTAAACACTAAGTAGTGTGTATTGTACTTACTGAATGCAGCGTTTCATTTCCTGTGTGTCAGATTAATTGTTATTTAATATGTCATAATTGCAGATCAAACGTGAGCACAAGGAGAACAGGTTAAAGTGAAGTACAAGAATATACTTCAAACTGGTAAATATTGGTATATGACTATTTAAAAAATTGTTGACATAAAGAATCATATATAATATAAAAAACATTAATTTTAAAGCTAATAAGAAGGCAGACAAGCAAAAAACAGGTGGAGCTCCACGCGGTCCAGACCTAACCCCTGCAGAAGAGTTGCCTCTCCAGCAAAATGCCGATCGCCCTGTTTCTGAGGGCATTTTCTTTGTTGGGTCAATTGCAGGTAATGTCATATCCTTAGAATTTGTGTCTGACCAACAAGATATTGACGAAGGTCAAATATTTGATGTAGACACTGTGTCTGATTATTCATCAGGAGGAGAGGTACATTTTCCAAATAATGTTTGATCAAACTCCACTCTGATCAGTCCCATGTGCCCAAATCACATTTGGAAATCCTGGGTAATGAGAATGTTAGGCTGATTGTGAGATTCTTTATGGAACTATGGATGTTTTTGCCTGTGTACCTGCAATGGCATGAAACGCTTCTTTTATTGTCTGCACACGCAGGTGTCCAGGAAACACTATGAAAACCCGAAGGAAATATTTCAGAGCCAAACTGCACTGATTTTCTGCATTCACTATGGTTTATAAAAAAAGTACCGCTTGCAAAAAACTCAAAGCAATGCATACCGTCTATGTGGTCGTGAGAGCCCGACTTCGCCTAGTTTGACTTCGAATATAAGGTGCTAATAAATCTTTGAGGTAAAATATTCCCTTCGGCTAAATCGGTAAATTTCGAAAAGAATTTCCTCCGGGAGCAGTAAAGGATCTTACCGATCGCGCAAAACCCTCTCAATATGAAATTCTCTTCTTATAATTTGCGCACCGATATCAATTAGTAGCTCATTCATAAACGGCAAAGCCATGACTGAATGAATTCCATGCACGGAAACTGATTAAGTGTGTGAGCTAATCCTTGTTTACATAGAACAAACCTGCTCCGAGCAGGTATGAGGATTTGGATGTGCTGCTATGATAACACATCCAACAAGAGTTTCGAAAAACCAACAGATCCAGGATCAGGCCAAATCGTCAACAATTACATCCTGCTAAACGAGTAATCCATCCATCCATCCATTTTCCAACCCGCTGAATCCGAACACAGGGTCACGGGAGCCAATCCCAGCCAACACAGGTCACAAGGCAGGAACCAATCCTGGGCAGGGTGCCAACCCACCGCAAGACACACACAAACACATTAGGGCCAATTTAGAATCGCCAATCCACCTAACCTGCATGTCTTTGGAATGTGGGAGGAAACCCACGCAGACACGGGGAGAACATGCAAACTCCACGCAGGGAGGACCCGGGAAGCGAACCCGGGTCTCCTAACTGCGAGGCAGCATCGCTACCACTGTGCCAACGTGCCACCTACGAGTAATCCACATACGAAAAATACCCCCCAGGCCTCGGAGAGCCACATTTTCTTAATTAATGACTAGTTTTTCCTACTAATTAACTTCATTTAATCTATTTGCTATTTAAGACTTAGACCCTTTTAAATCAGGGCTGAGCAATGTCGGTCCTGGAGGGTTGCAGTGGCTTCAGGTTTTTGTTCTAACCCAGTTGCTTCATGAGAAATCATTCATTGCTGATGAAGCACTTATTGCTCAAGTGACATTGTTGTGCTTCATTTTAGTGGACTTGCTTGTTAAGATTTTGAACCCTTAATTGCTTATTTTAGTCTTAAAAAATGTTTTAACTGCTCCTTATTAACAATAAGATGCAAATGACAAAGGAACTAGCAGTTATATATCTAGCTTGTCTCCATTTCCACCCATGTGTATTTATCATTCACTGTTTGGTTTAATTAAATACTCAAGGAAACTGAAGAAGAAGAAGTGAAGAACTGAAAATTATTCATTCGTTTTATGCTTCAAATCACTTGGATGATACATATATGATTTAAGAATGAGCTGACATGGTAGAATTAAAACAGTAACAAGCCATGAAATTAAATAAGATCTGTTATTGGTGAGAATTGGTTTCTAATTAAGCAAGTGGGCTGCAACAAAAACTTGCAGCTACTGTGGCTCTCCAGTGTTGGAGTTGGCCACCCCTGTCACATACCAAACACTGTGTCTCGCATATCAAAAACCGTGTGTCTTCTCTTTTGTTAAAAGTTATTTGTTATCAAGTGCTCTCAAAATCATTTCTTTATTTCAGGACCTTAGAAACTGATTATGCAAGATTTAGTTAGATCAGCCTAAAGTGAACAACTGATCATTTTTGACAGTCTGGTTGCTTGTCAGTTAAATTACTTTCAGCTAACTATACGACAAACATACTGACTACAAAGTCCCAAGCACCTATTTCACATCTTCTTACAAGTACACACACTCATTAGTTTATATTGAATCTACAGTAAATGTTTAACAAGTTTACAAAGAGTTTAAGGTGAAGCAGAGAAGTGAATTCAAAAGTTTATTCACTCAGTTTAGAACAACATTATCTAAACAATGGTTCTTAATGTGCCATAAGCAGAAGCAAAGTAAACTGGGTGTGACAACTCATAGGAGTTGGATCATACCTGGATAGATAGCAAAGCTTCATGCTAGAAGTTTAGGCCCCCTTAATGTACCTAGATATCAGGGGCTCCTCAATATAAGGAAAGAGAGAGGATCAGCAGCTGGAATGCCCTGCATTTATGCTGACTTTGTCCTTTCTTACTGCACTGCTTTGACCAATGGGGTGCTATTCTGTTGGGGCCAACGTCCTGGTGTGCCAACCTTATTCTTTTTGAACCAGTCCTGGCTAGGTACCACCTGCCTTACTTGTAACATCTACAGTTGACCAGGCCATCAGCTGGCTGAAACATCAGGAGGTAGCCAGGTGGCTGCAGCAAGGTAGAGCCCGACTTGGTTTGGGAATAACACTGAAGATCTACAGCCAGAAAGAAGGAGCAGAAACAGCTGGTGATCTCTGAAGTGACTGTTAGATCAAGGCAACGAGTCAATGACAACAAGGGTGCTGAATAAATTGGAAAACTGTGTCCAACAAGGTCATAACGTGGACTGACGTGGAAGATCTCATAGGCAAGACTAAACTTCCTCATTAGATCTCCATGCAGCACTCTCCCAAGTCCTAGAAATTTACAACCCAGGGGAGAGATTTATAAAATCTGGGTATGCACAAAAAGAGGCTCAAAATATACATATGCAGCTTCACACCCAAATGTCTGGATTTACAAAAGAAAACTTTATAGGAGAACATGCATATATTTATGGCAACTCTGTACACAACGTTTTGGAGAAACTGGGAAATCATCACATCTTTGATAAAGTAGGTAAATTCGGTCAAACCAGCTAAATGACAACCCGCACGCATAATGATTCATATCACCATACCGTTATTATAATGTGTATTGACGTGACAAACATATTTCACCTCAAAAGTGATGAATATGATGCACAGACTATATTTTTGTTCCCTTTTAAGTGGGCCAATTCTGCATATTTGCACTAAAGACATTTATTGGTTTTAGTGAGTTTTGACAGGCTACCTGTTAGCACTTCTCTGGTAACTGGCCAGCAGGTCAATATCTCGGTCAAACTTCACTTTGTTACTCCCATTAGCTGGAAGCCATTAACTGACCGGCGAGGTCAGTCCAAAGGTATGTTTTTGGGATGAGAAGATGTACGACGTGTTCTTCTCCAGACTCTTGCGCTGTCTCACTTATCCCGGCATATGGCAGGCAAGAATGGAGTGGCTATGCCTGCCACACAAGGTGGAGTATGAAAGAGTGAGACGCAGTCCTCCAGTGTTACCACACAGCCTGTAGATTTCTTAATCTTGCTCACCACGTGTATCTTCTCAGGAGATTAATGTCAACTGGCTAAGTGTCATTTTTGTGAAAGAGTGCCCTGTTTTAACCCTGGCATTGAACTGGAAGACAGTGCCATGTCTGCCTAAGGTGTAAATTAATGACACCCTGCAGTATAACATTACGGTGCACAGGTAAGTTGTATTTAAGCCTATATATGTGTATTACTAATGTATACTCATATGGCACATATTAATGGTATAGCTGAATTTCCACTCATGCGATGCATTAGGACACATCCCTCAGATAAGATGGGGTTCTAATGTAGATGAACTGTGAATCCTTTTGAAATGCGAACATCCAGAGACAAACCTGAAATCAAGATAGAGCTTAAGACCGAGCACTTATTTAAATCTTTGAACTTGCTGGACCATTCTGGTTACAGAGAGAGAAGATGGAAGTTAATTTAATTACTTTTGAATTAGGTGATTAAAAAAAGACCAGTCACTCTCGGCTGTTCGCATACCATCTCGTCTGTCACAACTGCTGTCTTGCTGAGAGTCATTGAGCCATCCAGACTCCGGCTATTTCCTCGAAACTAAGCTCCCTGGACACAGTTGTAGACCCATGGGCTCACCACCGCTGACACTTTTGTCCTGATGTTGTCCTGCCACTTGTGCTTTAAAATACCGTTTGCTTAAGTAACTCGAATCGGCTCTAAACGTCAAGTTAAGCGCTATTTTTCTGTAAGGCTCGATTGTTTTATCCTTCACAACTTATTTTTAATTGTGTATATGTGTGTTTATGGGCTAGCAATAGGATATAATATACAAGAACCTATTTTTGGAAATGCATGACCCCCATATCAGAGGCTGGTGGTATGGTCATGATTCTGGACCATATTTATTTTTTGGTATTTGGTACACTGTATTAACCTCACAAGGGGAAATTGTCTTTTCTCATAACCTTCTTCACTCCATTTGGCCATCAGGGCTTTGATGTAAGTTATAGGGAATTTCCTTCAGTTTATAAATATAAATTAACCTTAATTAATGTTCATCCAACCATTTTCAAACCTGCTTAGCCAAATTATATTGAGCTAGCTGACCTGAGCCTACCCTGGCAGCATCAGGAGGAGGCCTTGGAATAATTTGCTTGTGACAAAATGCAAACCGCTTCAAAAAAATGTAGGCGAGTTCACATCCTTTAAGGCAGTGTTCTTCAACCCGTGGTCCAAAAAAATTTCAACCGAATCAAATAGATGCACAGTTCTGTTCATGAGTATATAGCACATTTTTTTAGTCGACGCAGAAGCTAACTTTTGTCTGAACCATGATTTATTTAAAAACTTACTAGCCCCAATACAAAGCCTCTCGCAGCTATTTTTCATACGACTTTAGATCGTGTTTCCAGATTTCACTGGGCATTTGAAACTTCTCTAAGGCGCTGGTCTCCAATAAATGCCGTCAACTGCGCCGCGTCAGATGCTTGTTCGGTGGATGAAGTGCGTGGCTGCCGAATGTCAGTATAGTGTCCATTCGTCTGCTGATAACACGTCACACAATTCTTATTTTATTGCTTGTACGTATTTTTTTCTAATATTTTGTTGTAGTATTTCGGAAAACAGGTTATTTCTTTCGTAAAATTTTTATTTTTATTTAATTTTTAATTTGTAGGGCCTACAAAATGGAGACAAAAAAAGTCAAACAGCAAAATCTTTTAATGTTCTTTAGTAGAGGCAAGGACAATATTCAGGAGAAAATTAGTGATGGTGCTGAAAGAATGCCAAGTACTAGTGCTTCAAGTTTAGGAGAAACACAGAAAAATAAATACGTTGATACTTCGGAATGTGAAATACAAACCAAAAAGAGAAAAGGAAACTAGGCATTACGATAAAGAGTATTTAAAGCTTGGTTTCATTGTAGCCCTTGGCAATGAACTATTGCCACGGCCTTTGTGTGTATATGTTCTGAAATTCTGTCAAATGAAGCTATGACACCTTCCAAACTTGCTCGTCATTTGCATTCGAAACAGAGAGATTTTACTGATAAGCCACTGGACTTTTTTGAAAGATTACGTGACTAGATAAAAATGCAGAAAGTCAAATGAAAACGATGAAAACTAGTGACAAGTCGCTGCTTCAAGCGTCTTATTTAGTTGTGCTTCGAATAGCTAAATCGAAAAAAATGTTTACTATTGGTGAGGAGTTAATAAAGCCTTGCATCTTAGATGTTGTACGAGAAATTTTAGGTCATCAAGCTGCTGTAAAACTAGAGGCCATACCGCTTTCGGACATCACCATTATAAGAAGAATTGTTGAGATGGCCACCGATATTGAAAATGAAGTTAGAGGAGATAAAGAAATCGAGATGTTTTACGATTCAACTTGAAGAATCAAGTGACGTGAGCAATCATGCTATCTTACTTTGCTTCGTGAGGTATAGTGAAGATGAAGACATAAGGGAATAACTTCTTTGTTGTCTCGACTTACCTGGACGAACCACTGGTTCAGAAATATTTAATGTTCTTGAGTATTTTCAAGCGCAGGGCTTAGACTGGAGAAAATGCGTCGGAGTGTGTACTGATGGTGCTACGAGCATGACTGGACGTCGCTCAGAAGTAGTAGCGAAAATAAAAGAGGTTGCGCACCCTCAAGTTTTGTCCACTCACTGTATGATCCACCGAGAGCACCTAGCTGCAAAGAAGCTTTCTACTGAACTAAACACTGTGATGAATGACGGGGTGAAGATTATTAATTAATCTAGCAAAATACCCGCGCTTCGCAGCGGAGAAGTAGTGTGTTAAAGAAGTTATGAAAAAGAAAAGGAAACATTTTAAAAATAACGTAACATGATTGTCAATGTAATTGTTTTGTCACTGTTATGAGTGTTGCTGTCATATATATATATATATATATATATATATATATATATATATATATATATACTGTATATATTTATACACACACACACACACATAAACATATATACATATACATGTATATATACATATCTACATATACACATATCTACACATACACATATCTATATATATATATATATATATACATACATATTCACATCTACATATATATACACATATCAACATATATATACACATACATATACATATAAGGATCTCTTTGTATACCACGTTGTCAGTTCAGCACTCCGGTTGTAATATAACCAAGCTGTGCACTGAGATTACTTTTGAGAATGCAACGTATAGTTTTGTCCAGGAGGAAAGCAATGTTGTCTCAAATCAATGGCAACCTTTTGCAAGGTGTGTCCCTGAGACTTATTAATTGTCATCGCGAAGCAGAGCCTTACTGGAAATTGGAGGCATCTGAATTGAAATGGGAGATCAGAGGGTATAAAGGGGATGCGAGGAATACATTGAGTGTGGAGAAACTCTAGAGACAGCGTGTGTATTAAATTGTGGATTTTTCTGCGAGTATTTGGTGGCAGGTGACGAAGTTGCTTCCGCAAGACCGCGTTAGCTGTGGAGCTCAACTCGGAGCATATTCTTTTCCTACCTTGTCAATTGTGTAATGCGTTTTTTGAACAGGTTTGATGCATTGAAGTGATCACTCGTACTGCGTTCAGTCAGTTCACGTGAGCTTCTCTCTTGTGTGATGCTGCGATGTCCACCACTTTATTTAATGTTAGCTAAGACCCGGCACTTAAAAGTTTCTCGCTACAGCAATTTTAACTCCGTTACAAAGTGATCCAAAGTCCCGTTTATACCTCGTGTCTTCTCATTAAACTTGTATCTCGCGAATAAAGTATTCGACGAAGGCATGACAAACGGCAACGGGAGCATGTCCATAAACTTAATTTAAATTTACGGTTTACACTGTGCTTTGTTTCCGCAGTAGCTGCACTTATGAATAAGCTTGTATGCGTTTTTCTTCAGCGCTCTTTGGAGCTCTTCCTTCTTTTCTACGTACTGCTGTCACAGTCAGTTCACGTGATTACGTGGGAGGCGTGATGATGTGACACGCTGCTCCGCCCCCCACGGCCATCGAGCTAAAGTCCATTACAGTTTATGGAGAAAAATAGGTTCCAGTTATGACCATTGCACGTAGAATTTCGAAATGAAACCTGCCCAACTTTTGTAAGTAAGCTGTAAGGAATGAGCCTGCCAAATTTCAGCCTTCTACCTACACGGGAAGTTAGAGAATTAGTGATGAGTCAGTGAGGCAGTGAGTGAGTGAGTGAGTCAGTCAGTGAGGGCTTTGCCTTTTATTAGTATAGATTCATAGTTGAGCTATGAACTCAAGGCTCTTCACGACACTATTTGACCAACATCTCCTTCTCCATGCAGAAGTGAGGTGGTTATCGAGAGGAAGAGTTCTTTCCTTTTCAAACTGAGGGAAGAAGTAAAGCAGTATTTGCGAGAGTGAAAATCTGAACTGGAGCCTTTGTTGAATGAAGAATGGCTGGCAAAGCTTGCTTACATGGTGGACATATTCAGTCTGCTCAATGAAGTTAATATTTCTCTGCAGGGGTCATATACAAATATTTTTACTTTAAGAAATAAAATGGATGCATTCAAAAAGAAGCTAGCACTTTGGAATAGTCGCTTACAAGAAGAAGATACAGAAATGTTTCCACTTTTGGAATTTTTGATTGCTGTTGATGTCAATCAGAAAATTATATTCAACATAATAAGTCAACATTTAAGAGCATTAGCTGAAAATTTTAATAATTATTTTCCTGAAAATGAGGATCCTCGTAAAGGTAACCTCTGGATCAATAATCCATTCTTGGAAGATATAAAGTCATGTGCACTTGATCCTCGTGAAAAAGAAAAGCTGATCAAGTTGTCTTCTGATGTCACTCTGGTGTCCAGACATAAAATGCAATCATTATCTCAATTTTGGAAATCGCTCAAAAAAGAATATCCATCTTTGAGTTATAAAGCTATCAAATTATTGGTCATTTTTTCGACTTCCTATTTGTGCAAAAAGACTTTTTCAGCCATGTCAATAATAAAAACCAAACAGAGAAATCGAATGGATGTTAATGCAGCGCTTCGTCTCACAGAAACAACTCTGCAGCCATGTATATCAAATTTTTCTAACAAAAAGCAGCAGCAGATGTCGCACTAAAAATTGTAATTGTGTAACTGTATAACATATACCTATGTAATAATAAAATAATATTTATATTGGTTTTTATTTGTGTCTTAGGTTTCAGCCAGTCCACGAAATATTTATTCCATTTTCACTGGTCCGCAGGTGCAAAAAGGTTGAAGAACACTGCTTTAAGGCATTCATTTTAAATATTAAATCAGATTCCAACACAACTGTAGTGCATAGTCTACGGACTACCAGGGCCATATTCATTGTTTATGACTGAATTTGGCAACCTTTTATCTGATTTGGCTATAAATTATGAACACGTAGTATTGATGCAGGATTTTAATGTACACATTGATGTGGAAACTGACACTTTTACCAAATGTTTTACTTATTTGTTAAATTCAGTAGGATTTTGTCAGATTGTTAAAGGTCCAACTCATAATCATAACCATACATTAGATTTAATTATAACTTACAAAGTTGAAATTCAAAATTTAAATATTACTCCATTAAATGTAGTTATTTCCGATCACTTCTTAATTACGTTTGATTTAGTTCTGCCCATGCCAGCGCACTCGCAGATTAAAACAAAGACAGTGCGACATCTAGATTGTAATTCTGCTTCAAAATTTATAGATACCTTGAGTAAGTCGAGTGTAATTATAATGTGACCTTGAGAGATGCTCTGGACACAGTGGCTCCCCTTAAAACAAAAGTGATCAAAGCACATAGAAACTCTCCCTGGTTTAATGAAAATATTCGAGCTCTTAAATTAGAGTGTCGAAAACTGGAGCGCAGATGGAGAACAACAAAACTACATGTCTTTCAAATTGCATGGAGAAAAAGTGTTAAAAAATATAAAAAAGCTCCCTTTAAAGCAAAATGCTGCTGCAAGGATTATTACAAGAACAAGATAATATGAACACATAACCCCAGTTCTTAAATCTTTACACTGGCTCCCAGTTAAATTTAGGGCAGATTTCAAAATCCTCCTTTTAACATATAAAGCATTAAATGGCTAAGGTCCGGCTTACTTGTCTGAACTTATCATGACTTACAAACCTGAGCACACATTAAGATCTCAAGATGCTGGTCTGCTTAGGATTCCAAGGATTAATAAAATAACAGTGGGAGGTCGAGCTTTTAGTTACAGGGTCCCTAAACTGTGGGATGGTCTGCCTGCTACTATAAGAGATGCCCCTTCAGTCTCAGCCTTTAAATCTCGGCTGAAGACTCACTACTTCAGTTTAGCATATCCTGACTAGAGCTGCTGATTAACTGTACATACTGCATCTCTGTTGTTAGTCATTAGCACTATAACATAAGGAACATGATAATTATATTTGAATACTAACCCTCACCTATTCTGTTTCTGTTCTCAGTACTCAAATGTGGCACTCGGTGCCATGGCCCACCTGCCAAGTTGTTTTGCCTGCCTATGGTAAAGTCATCCCTGATGTAGGATCACAGGAATCATCAGGTAGATGGGTCCTTTCATTGGATTGGTTGGTCCAGCGCTCTCTCAGCTGTGGAACGGCCAATATGGGGAGTTAGTTTGATGGCCAAGGTCTCCAGGACTCTGAACAAATCCAAATTATATTGTGTGACATCATCTACTGTTAAATTCTACTCCGTACTGGTAATATTTGTATTGCACTATTATATTATATTGATGATTACGTGTGTTCTGTTCTGTGTATTGTATTATATTGCCCCCTTTTTGTTGACACCCACTGCATGCCCAAACCTACCTGGAAAAGGGTCTCTCTTTGAACTGCCTTTCTCAAGGTTTCTTCCATTCCTACTGCAGCCAGCCTCCTGCAGTAGGAATGGGGTATAAGGAGCCCACCAGGGACTTTCAAACAGACATGATATGGCCTTGGGCACACCAGGCAAGTGGGGGTTGACTGAGGTTTCTGAATGGCTGTTGGTTTCCCCTACTTTACAAAGGTAATCCATTTCTGCAAACACCTTTGTGTCCCAATTAATTGCCACTAATTTAAATAGAAATCATTTAAGAGTTCCCTGTCTCTAAAAGTGTCCTCCCCCCATATTTGTTCAAGTAGCACCAAATGAAAATTGACAGATTTACAACTCCAAATCAGAAGAAGTTTGGATGGTATGGAAAATGCAAATAAAATACAGTTTCAACTTTTTTTGGAATTGTGTTCCAGGCCTGTAATGCAAGAATTGGCTGTATATTAAAAAATGAACGGAAGCTGACTGTACAAAATATGAAATATCTTGGTTTAATACTGTCTACAATGAAATAAAAGTTTGTGTGGTTTTTTTTTTTTTGCAATTGCACTTTTTCTGATTTGGAGTTGTAGCAAAACAAACTTGAATAAGGTGTTGACCATCATAATGTTTAATAAAGCTGTTTACCTACATTTAATCACTTCATATTTTACAAAGAATTGCCCTTTTGATAAAAAAAAAAAAAATACTAGGTTTTTTATATATGTGAGTTACAGGAAATATTGTTTATAATTTGGTAAAAGCTTCTACTGTACTTTGTAGAGGCACATTAGTGATTTGTGTTCTTGACAAAAATGACATGCTTTTGGAACGGAGTATGCTGGTTAATTTTGTTTAACTCAGGTTTCCCATCGTTTTCTATTTCTAGAAAATGTTTGTCTCATGTTTGCACCCCCTACAAAAATAATAGCACATTTGAGGATGAAGAAGTCAAAATTCTTAATTTTTGAACCACAATTTAAACCACATACAATACAATACTGTGGGTAAGCAAATTGAATTAAAGTATAAGCTTTTAACTCTGTGCATAAATATAGAATATACAGTACATGAAACAATTTCCCCTTCTGAATCTCAATATATCATGAAAATGTGCCCCCAGTGAAGCTTGGGCACTGAATTTCTGATCTGTGGCTTTGGGTATCGGGTGAAACGCCACAAGGATATAACACGTGATCAATGATCAAGGGGTTTATGGGACTGGAAACCCCAACGGGTGCCTGCATGTCACTAAGCAATGAAACACACTTGAAGAGTCTTTGTCCCCCCAATAACACCTGCACTGCAGATGTGCTACACAGTTAATATCACTACACTACTACCAGGACCACCAGCAGGATAGATGGGCTGAGTGTAAGCAGCAGGTGTTACATCAAATCCAGTCCCCTTACTAACCCCCTGGCAAAAATGTCAATCAAACCTCAAAATCAGTGACATTTCACAATCAGGGCTTGCACAGAAATTAATAGTAGACCTCACCCTTCTCTATGGATCATTGCAAGGTCCAAATTCTGTTCTCTTAAAAAAAAGTATTTGCCTTTACATTATTTGCATTTCCTTCAGCAAGGAACCTGTGAGAACACACATTTCTGCAGCTTATTCACAGGTGACAACTGTGCACGTAATGCTTGATTCTTTTTGTATAGAACTGATGCACTAACTTAAAAAATGAACAATTCCACCATGATAAAATCGGACAATGCACCTCACTCATTTTTGCTGAATTGCAATGCAGCCTTCTTCTTTGTTGCACAACCCCCCCTTGGCTGGGAACCCATGGTTTAAGCAGATGTGATTTGTGGATGAAGTCACAGCATACATTAAACAAGTGTACTTTTCTCCATGATAAATGAACCCATGGCCAGCTCTTGAAACAAATATTGGAAGACAGAAGGACATAATGAGCTATAGCATCTTGTCAACAAGAGGAATTAGATCACCAGATCCCTCCTCAAGAGGAAACATACGACAGACCCAGAAGGAGCTCCCAAAGCACAACTGGTTTGTTTACAGTTTTCCTTCAGCAAGATGAGTTCTTTAATAAAAATCACTTGACTGGTCACCTTTGTAATATGTATTGTATCATAAACATTTCTTAAGTGATCATTTATATTTCCATTTTATCAGCTCTTTTAATTTCAAGGCTACCATCAGTCCCCAACCTAATGAACCCCAACAGGGAAAAGCAGAAAAAAAAAAACTAAGCTTAGAGAGTTACTTGTAAACTCCTATTTAATAACTGGAAACAATGCAGACAAAACACAAAGACAGGATGGCATCAAGTAACTTAGAAACAAAATGCAAAAGCTTGTCATGAACTGTAATATCTTTTTGATTCCAGTGATGGATGATTATGACTAACAAAACAGATTTGGCCAAACTGGTGTTACGTTTATTGGACACAACATTAAAAATGACAGAGAGCTTAGCATTTGCGCCATGCTTCAGTTGAGGTCAGTTTAGATCTATTGCTTTAGTTGCTCTAATCCTCTTTAAAACGCTAGCCTTCATCGAGGTAAAAAAGAAACACGCCTTCCATTTCTTAAAACACGATCTGTTTATGAACAATAGTCCTTCAGATTATACTATGGGTTTATTTTCAACCACAGCAGTATAAATATACATGATGGAGCATTCAATCAGTATTTTGTTTATTTTTTAGCAAAAGTTCACTTGCAAATTAATTTTCTTATCACTCCAGGATCACAGGATGTCAGAACCTATCCTAGCATCTTGGTCTCAAATCAAAATTCAGCCTTGGGCTTTAGGCCTGTCCATCTTGTGGCATGTGCCCACCTCTTTCCTGCCAGGTCAACTCAGAGTCACTAGTTAAGCTAACACACGTTTCTGGCATGTGGGAGAATACTGGAAAAGTTACACACCCCGCATAGACAATGACTGGACTCAGGCTTGGCAATAGCTCTGATCACTGCTTTTTAATTTTGCTTACAGGAGTCTCAAATCTGATCATACATGATATATCAATAATCACTGGCAAAATTTGTAAAATTTCCTTTTAGTCAATTAAAGGTGGAATTTAGAAATTTAACTCAGTCTAATGGGTTTTGTTTCTATTCTAAGTGAATTCTCGATATTCTAATAAGCTAAGCACACTGGATAATACTATTTTCTGGTTTCACCTAAGCCTATGTCACGTTACGTGACTTTTCCAAAGATTTTCAGTTGAAGCCTTCTTTTACATAATCTTAAGTTGGAGGCAGCTGATGGTGAGCTCCTGTGAAGTCAGTCACATAATGCAACATATCCAGCGACTAACTCCAACTCGTCTGAGTCTCGTTCTAATAAAATTACACCTGATTGATTTTATGTTAAGTTGTAGGGATGGGCTCTGTGTGCACGAGAGGTGACAACCAATGAATGCTCATCCTGAAGTACAGTGCAATGCATGGAATGTAGCAATGGCTGTTTTGGGCCGTAGAAACATATGAGAAACATATGAGACACTCATCTGTCTGCTGTGTCATGTTTTACACACTATGACAGACTGGACTAGGGAAAAAGGTCTGATCTTGCCGTACCTATTAAATATCCCTGGCTCTGTCAGGCATGTTATTGGCTTACACAAAAAGAGGTGACTACGACTGTGCTGTTAGGTTGGCACTCAGTCAGTAAATGTGACATGGGCAACAAGTTTGATCTGATTAAACTGACCTGGTCTGGCGATGAGATCAATGACTGCAATCTGACATTCCCCATAACCAAAAGTTGCACAATGTGACATCGGATTTACTAATCAGTCAGTGTTCAAGTGTTTCAAATATCTTTTGGACTCTAAAAGGTTTTTGAAATCTATTGTTCAATTGAAGCGAACAAAGTGACAGTCACTGTCAATGTGACATCTGGCAGAACTGTGCAATTATTACACCTATTCCATGGACCATGTCATATGTTTCAGTTGATCAAATCTTACAGTATACCTCAATGATAAGAAATAAAATAACATTAAAAAATATAACCAATTTTGTTGTTGATATTCAAGAATAAAAAGAGATGATCAGTACCAATCTAAAAATGATGAAATTCAGACCCATAAGTAAGAATCAGTATTTGTCATGGGAAAAAATGTTTATATCTTCTCAAAGGACATAAATGAAATTTATTTCAGCATTTCCATGATTGATTTAATTCATAAAAGATTTGTGGTGATTGTCACACAGCCACACTGTTCTTCTGTCTTTTTCTTTCGTAAAAAACAACACAAGTCACATCACATTCTGCCTGTTAGGCTCCCTGCTGTACTCCGGAGAATCTGAACAATGACGTGTGAAGTCAATAAAAATCCCTTCCGAGTCTGAGTCTACCGATTCTAAAATCTGGTCCACCATAGTTTCTGGACTGGAGGACTGTGAAAGAGTTTGCAAAGAGTTTTTGGATACGCTGAAATCATCAAAAATCCCTTGCTGTTGACTGTTTGAGGAGGCTGTTCTCAATATGGAGGACGGATCTTCCTCTCCTGATGAGCTGGCTTTTGACATAGAGCTCTTGGATCCAACATCGGTGATAGTGGTGAGGTTAGAGTAGCCTTGTAGTCCTAAACAGGAGGTGATCTCTGAAACAGAGTGTCTTCGAATGCTTGCAGTGCCATTGAGAGATCCAATCTCAGACTCATATTCTGCTACTGGAGTTAGCAAAGGGTTGTTGTAGCTTTTTGAGCGCACCACAGGATTTTTCCCTATTACATCACCAGACTTTGAGCAGTGTCGAAGCAGGCGGTTCTCTGCAAGAAATTAAAAAAACAAACAAAAAAAAATCATCAAAGTTCATATTCAGGTAATAGATTCAAACTGTGCTTTGTTAATCCCTCCAGCCATCCATACTTAGCCCACTATACAGCAATACTCCACTTGAAAATGATATTGTTTTTATACAGTATGTTATTTATCCCATGTGATTTGTGGCAATGACTGAGAAAAATTTTTATTTTCATGGTGAAGTAGATAAAAAAATAAGTACTGTATATACTCGCGTTTAAGTTCTTCCATGGATGAGTCAGGGCTTGATTTTACAATTTAATTTCGGGTATTTTATAATGTCGGTCGTGTAAGTCGAATGTGGAAAACTCTTGCTATTTGTCCAAGAGATTACAATATGCTAACGTGCCAACCTGAGAGAGTAAACACGGAGCACACTGCCTTTATTTCTATGTATTGTGCCTACGTGACGTGTTTTTTGTATCTCACACCCTCATACACTTTTATCGTAAGAGCATTCCTTACCTACGATGGAGTGTTCGATCAGAAGAAAATATGAAGCTGGTTTTAAATTAAAAGTCGTTGAAGTGGTGAAAGAAATTGGTAACTGCGCTGCTGCAACTAAATTTGATGTGTCTGAGAAACTGATGTGAGATTGGAGGAAGCAAGAAAATGTAAAAAAATGTAAAAAAAATGTAGGTGTCATATTTTTGAACAGGCGTACAAGTCGGGGTCTGATTTTATGATCGATTTTTCGGGTTTCAAGACCCAACTTATATGGGAGTATATACGGTATATATTAGAATTACAGTCTATGAGACTTGTTCAAACAATATAAAAATGGTCATGAACAAAAAAAAAAAATTTGTGTTACTTGTGTCACATAATCCACATGTAAGTTATCCAGTCGTATGCTCACAATATGCAAAATGCATTGATGCTTTGCCTCTCCCTCTCACTGACTGCCAAGAGGCCAGTCTTCAATTCAAAACTGCGTTTCCTATTTGTTCCCTGCGCCAAATTTTTCCAAAGGCATTTATTTTACAGTATTTTAGCAAAAATGCATGTATTTTGCCCATCATGTTTGGGTGGAGTACTCCTTTAATCCGATTCAATTTTGTGGGACTCCTGAGCCTATCCTAGCAGCACAGAGCACCAATCAGGAAACACCAAAGTCCTGATTTAGAATTGCCGATTCCATTATCACACACATCTTACATACAGACATGGGGAGAAGATGTCAAACCTGGGATGGTGGATCCATGAGCAGCACACTGCAGCCTTTTTTCACAACAATGTTTTAAAATTTGTCTCACAAGAGAAACATCTTACAGTTAGACACTTTAACAGACAGCAAGGTATTAACTGTTCCAACCTTGCTGCCATCAGGGAAAAGTAGTGTTTCTCCCCAATGAAGAGACATATCTGCAAGAATGAAAAGATTTGTTGTTTGCTGAAAGTGAAATCCACATACGCGAGCAGCAGAGACACAAAGTAGCGGGCGCTATGGGTTGGTGAGTGAAGCGAGCAGGGGACAGAGCCCCCTAGTCTTATAAAGGGAACTCCGTGTATAGCTGGCCAGAGCACAACGAATGCTAATGAGTCTTTCATGGGCATATCTGCATGTTTCTATAATCTCTTTGCTGTAACAACAAACAGTGAATTTCTTAATCTTTATCAAATGGCCATTATTTAAGCTTAAAAGAAAACTAAACTGAAATGATCCTCTCAATATAAAATGGACGTCATCCATAATAAAAACAAAAAAAAAAATGGTCAAAGTTATAAAACTAACATGAAAATAAAATAAAAATAAATAACAACTGAAAATATTATGGTGGTAAAAACTTATTTTAAAAATGGAATTTAAGAAACCTTGACATATTTAAAGTTTATAGTGTAGTTCTTTATTAGCAATAAAACAAATGCTCCTCAAGGGCTGAAACGTTTGTGAGATGGTCAACATGTTTCAGCATTGATTTCCATGAACATGTCTCAAAAAGTTGTTTTTTTAAACCCCCATTAAAATGCTGCCTGGCTGGCAATGTTGGTTGCCAAAAATATTTTAAAATCAATATAAAAATCAGCATTTTTGATTCATCGCTTTCTTAGAGTTACGGCCCATGGGCACACTGTAGAAAGAGCTAAATGAGATGAATAATGTACAAAAAGTGCAAAAAAAATGAGACCTTATCAGAACTCAAGTAAAAAGGACCTAACTACAGTATGTAATTATATAACGCAGCAGGAGCACACAAAAGGCCAAAAATACAGGAGCTGTAGGAGTGTCCAACAAAGGTACACATGCTTTTGCCAGTTACATAATCTTGCTCAGACGACTTTGTGTCATTTGAACTTCTAGACTGTGCATAAAGTAACTGAAGTACATTACAGTTTAAAAAGAGAGTGCAAACAAAAAGAACAGACTTGTAGAAGTTGCGTCCCTGCTCAGTGCAGAACAAAGTTGACTTTGCCCATATTGCTGTGCTTTCAGTGGCACACAAAGCCTGGTAACAGAAATGCAGAAAGCCAGCTGCACCCTCCCAACTGCATTGCGAACACTAAAGTGAACGGCTGAACTGCAGCTCTACAAACACTTTGGTCAGATGTGCACTTGATCTAATCACAGAGCTGAGAACCTATCTGCTGAGACTCCTCCAGATGAAAAAGCGCTGAAAAAAGGATGTTCATTTTTAAGCTTGTAAGCACCAGCTGAGCTGTGTCTGACTTGAAGGGATCTTGATCTCATCAATAGATTCTTACACCATCCTTTAAAACTGAGTTAATGTACCTCTTGTTTATCTTTGGAGTTGCAAGTTGATGATGCACTCTTTTGGAGCAGGAAGCCACCACTCTTTAAACCTTGAGGCTACTATCCAATGAGCCCTGGAGCTGGATGTCCTGAACAACTTCTAATTCCTTTCTTCCAAATTAAGCTGAGTTCGAGAGACTGAGCCCAGTCTTACTGTAGAAGGAGAATTACTTCAAGAAAGAAAATTCTGTGTTTAAACTCTTGTGTCACTAAGAGTCACACCTTTTCTTCCCTATGAAGCTGCAGAGGTCACATGAATGAGCCCAACGGCGAGTTGAGGAAGACCACACCACGGACAAACGACCATGTAGCAAATACAAAGAGTGCACTGCAACACAAGCAAAGTTTGCTTAAATGGGAGCAATTAAACGCAACAGCAAACAACATTAGACATCACCCTTAAAGGCTGGGTATCATAAAACAGTTTATATGCCATGAAAAATTAGAACTCTGCATAGCTAATAAGGGCCACATTTCTCATGTTTGATTGTTACTGTATAACAAGCTTGTGACTGTGTCAGCTAAACTTCTAGATTTTATATGCCACTGTCATAATTGAAAACCAAAGCCTTAATCCCCAACATAACAGTCTAACCTCTTCTCACTGTCACATCAAACACTAAACAAAAAAGCAGCAAACCAAGAAAATCTATAAGAAAAGTGTAAACAAAGTAAGACCGTCCAGTCTCTTCTGTTACTGATATTCTCATCTGTCTTGTATTTTATGTTAGAGCGTTAAAACAATCTAGATGAGAATAGGTCATTCATCCTAACAAAGCTCACCAGTCCTATCCACTTAATTCTTCCAAAAAAAATCAAGTCTAGTTTTATAACATCAAGTCATGTTGTATAAGCATTTATCATACTTCTATAATTCTTTGTTATCTTAATTAACTGTTTCTTAAAATAAGTGTACTTCACTTACTTTGTTGCAAGTCTAACGGTCAGAAACCACACCTACAGAGAAAGGTATGGAAAATAAAAGTAGGAACCTTACTGGCCTAACTAGTTAATTACTGACATTGTTAAAGACAAAACCGAAAATTAATTAATTCATTAAAATCAATCAAAATGATTCTTCTCCCCCGCAGCACTCCTACACTGGTGCCAAACCCATCAATGTGATCACACTGGGGCCTATTTAATATAAATAAAAACAAAAATCATGGCTGCTATGTGCAAGGGTCTGCTAGAAGGCTCTGTATCCTGATAGCTTTAGGAGTTTAGTCAAGTGAAGTCGGGGAACATGAACTGGTACAGTGCGTTGCCGCACCTACCACACGACGAAACAACTCAAAATCCCGGTCGGCAACCCCCCAGGCAGACACGTGGTCCAGTCCCACCCTCCGGAAATGGCCCTCTATCTGCTGCAGCCAGGTGTTACATGGGCAACCCCTTGGCCTGGTCCAGCTCATTTGTCTCAACATGGTTTTATGTTAGTGCTTTGGCTCTGAATTAGTAAGAGTGCTCTGTCAATTACTCCTTGTAATCCTTGTCTTGACAACAATGATGGTTTGGCTCTCAGGATTTCATAATGTGGACGAAGACTTCAGACCAGACAGCAGGTGTGGTTATAAAGCAGCATTATTTTGCAGCGTCACAGTGAGAAGAGGTTCAGAAGAGCCCTGACGCTGTCATGTATATTGATTGTCTGCTTTTCTGAACCTCTTCTCACTGTGACTCTGCAAAATAATGCTGCTTTATAACCACACCTGCTGTCTAGTCTGATTAAAAGCATGCTTCTCAGACATGAATTAGTACAAGGGAACGAAGAGAACATTCGTCTTCCACATTAACAAATCGCTAACTTCTGTTTTCGATTTCCTTCTCATCATTTGTATGTCCTGGTCTGTTGCTAATAACATCTTCGAAGTTGCTCTTTATCGCCTTATGCCCGCAGACTATTCCGCGTGGCTGGTGGGGGGTAAAAGACTGTCAGTAAGGGCCTTTGTCAGAGACCAGCCAAACCACTTTGTGTTTATATGCCTGGCATAACAGAAGTAGGATTTTGTTTATTCTTTTGCCAAATGGTTGGAATCCCTTCCAGACACTACCACCATATTAAATAACAACATTTATAACGCAGTGTAATGGATCCAAGGTACATAAACATTTTATGTATTTATTGTTTTCTCCATAAACCTTAATTTCCATATGTGTCGTTATTGCCATTGTTTTTATTTCTTTGATATTCATTTTTATGCCTTAGCTGGTTGATGTCTATGCTTTGTCATAATTCATGAAGCTTAAAACTAAAGTGAGCATGCAGCAGCTAAAGGAAATGAACAAATGGCAGCTTCAAGCAATTCGCTGCTTTATTTGAAGCTGGTCCACTAATTAGAACAAAAGAAAAACAAAAAAACAAAGCATTCTCTATGTCACAAGTTAAGCTTGCCATTATTGTGTGGCTTCTTAAAAAGTGTGTTAGAATGCATGAGCAAATAAAACAAAACAGACCTATGCATGCCCGTGGCACGAAAACTACTACAGATTTTGATTTAAAATTTTGTGACCTTTTTTAGCAAGACTGTGGGTAGCGCAGTACGAACTCTGTGTAAAAGTGGCATAGTGAAAGTTAGTGAAGTTCACCTGAAAATTGTAAATTGTTAGAGTGTTACAAAGGCATTTGGAGTTGTTGGTTAGGACCCAAGGAGATTGGAGGAGCATATCTGGAGATTTACATAAGAGTAACCAAAATATTACATTTTAAATGTATCCAAACAAATCTGTGCATTTCTAAAAAACAAAAAAATATACGGTTTTGGATGGCTTATGATTAGAAATGTTTACTATGAATCAGAACCTTTCTTCCTTATACCTTATGCTATTATCAAAAATGTCCACTGTAATATGTAGTTCATCTGATATTTCCTTTCTTCATTTCTTTCAGCTGAGGGTGCGGGGTGGAAGGTATAGCATGTGGAGAATAGACAAAGATGGAGCCAAAGACATGGTAGCGGGTAAGATGTTGTCAATTGTTATATGGAAAAAATATATATTTTTTTGTTTTTATTATTCACATATCTAATAATCTAATTGCAGTCACAATTCCTTTACTCATATTATTACATCAAATTGAAAGAACATCTCTTGCATATAAATGTATGATTATGAAAAAAAATATAAATCCCTCGGTACTGTGGTCAAGCCCACTTTGTCATTTTTGAAACTTTCAGGTTTGCTGCAACATATCTCTGGGCCTATTATATGTCTCTTAACTTAAAATCCATTTAATTTTTATAGTATTTATAATGCTATAATTTGGCTGCTATAGCTATGATAACTGGACAAGCCAGTGGATAACTTTTTTTTTCTCAAATAAACTAAGCCAGTGTTTCTCAACCACTGGACTGTAGTGGGCTGCTACTCTGACGATTGCACTCGATTTACCAGGGGGTCTCCTTTGACTTAATGTGTTGCAAAGACACTTATATAGGAATAGTGGGTTGTGACACCAAAAAGGTTGACAAACACTGTAATAAGTTTTTCAATATGCATAAATAAGACTCCAGGGAAATCTTCTGATTTGGTGAGATTTGTTGTGGTTATTTTAAGACAATTACATATGTATTACTTCTGAGTTTATATCAAAATGGACAAATAATGAATGAATCTCTATATATAAAATCCAATGTATGTCTGTCAATATGTCTAACCACTTTTCATGAGAGAACTACTTAACGGATTTAGATTGTGTTTTTTCTATAATTTGCATGAACATTCCGGCTGATTTCATCTCATCATGCTAAGTATCATAGTTCGCTTACAGTACCAATTTATTTGCGCAAACATGGTGCTAATTATAACATTTGCTACATTCTTATTACTTACATGTTTCCCCAAGATGTACAGATTAAAACAATAGCTGGTTAAACGATAATCTTGCTAAAACGTGGTATCTAAAATTACAACGACCCTCTCATTAATATGGATGACATGAAATTTAGTATCAGCCTTCCAAATAATTTGGGTAGCATTTCCAAATTTGTAACTTTCACCAGCTCACCAGACACTCAACACAACAGACACATGGCAAACGTCCAGCATGATACACATTTTATTATACAGAGGGAAATGTTTCCCAAGACTCCCACCTGCACAGCACAGTAAACAAAATTCACAGCACTTTCTTTTCTTTT